>NC_081569.1:103864059-103990049 GCF_022355385.1 Mustela nigripes
CCCTCCCAATCCCATCTTGTTTCATTGATTCTTCTCCTACCCACTTAAGCCCCCATGTTGCATCACTACTTCCTCATATCAGGGAGATCATATGATAGTTGTCTTTCTCTGCTTGACTTCTTTCACTAAGCATGATACGCTCTAGTTCCATCCATGTTGTCGCAAATGGCAAGATTTCATTTCTTTTGATGGCTGCATAGTATTCCATTGTGTATATATACCACATCAATGGAATCCTTTTCCTATTTTTAAGTTGGATATATTTGTAGTGAAAAAACTGAGTCTTTTTCCTCTAAGATCAAGAAACAAGACAAGGATGTTCACCATCACCACTTTAATACAATATAATACTGGAAGTCCTAGCCACAGCAATCAGACAAGAAAAAGACATAAAAGGCATCTAAATTGGTATGAAAGAAATGAAACTTTCACAATTTGTAGATGACATCATACTATATGTAAAAAACCCTAAAGACTCCACCAAAATACTACTAGAACTGATAGATGAATCCAGCAAGGCCATAGGATACAAAATCAATGTACAGAAATCTGTTTCATTTTTATACACTGTTAATGAAGTAGCAAGAAAAATTAAGAAAACAGTCCCATTATAATTATATCAAAAATAATAAAAATATATATATATATAATATATATATTATATAGGAATAATCTATATATAGGAATTATATATAATATATAGGAATAAATCTAATCAAATCTAACCAATAAATCTAATCAAGCAGGTGAAAGACCTACTCTGAAAACGATATAACATTATTGACAGAAATTGACAATGACAGAAACAAATGAAAAGAAACTCTACGCCCATAAATTGGAAGAACAAATATTGCTAAAATGTCCATACTACCCAAAGCAATCTATGAGATTATTTCAAAATAACAACAACACTTTTCACAGAACTAGAATAAACAATCCTAAAATGTGTATGGAACCACAAAAGACCTCAAACAACCAAAGCAATCTTGAAAAGAAAGAACAAAATTGGAGGTATCAGAATCCTGGATATTATTAAGGAGGACACATGTGGTGATAAGCACTGGGTGTTATATACAACTAATGAATCACTGAACAGTACATCAAAATTAATGATGTGGGGCACCTGGGTGGCTCAGTGGGTTAAGCCGCTGCCTTTGGCTCAGGTCATGACCTCAGGGTCCTGGGATTGAGCCCCACATCAGACTCTCTGTTCAGTGGGGAGCCTGCTTCCCCTTCTCTCTCTGCCTGCCTCTCTGACTACTTGTGATCGCGCTCTCTCTGTAAAATAAATAATAAAATCATTTAAAAAAAACTAATGTACTACTATATGCTAGCTAATTGAACATAATAAAAAATAAATAAATAAATAAATAATAAAGAAAGAAGAAAGAAAGAAAGAAAGAAAGAAAGGAAGGAAGGAAGAAAGAAAGAAAATATACTATAACCCTATAGTAATCAAAACAGTATGGTACTGGCACAAAAATAGGTACACAGACGAATGGAAGAGAATAGAAAGTCCAGAAATTAACTCACAATTATATGGTCAATTAATCTTCAATAAAGGAGGAAAGACTATGCAATGGAGAAAAGATAGCCTCTTCAACAAATGGTGTTGGGAAAACCAGACAGCTACATGCAAAAGAATAAAACTGGACCACTTTCTCATGCCATACACAAGAATAAACACAAAATGGATTAAAGACTTAAATGTGAGACCTGAAACCATAAAAATCCTAAAAGAGAGCATATACAGTAATTTCTCTGACATTGGCTTATAACAACATTTTTCTAGATATGTCTCCTGAGGCAAGGGGAAAAAAAGCAAAAAGCAGCTATTGGGACTACATCAAAATAAAGAGCTTCTGCACAGCAGAAGCAACAATCAATAACAATAAAGACAACCTACTGAATGGGAGAAGATATTTGCAAATGACATATCTGATAAAAGGTTAGTATCCAAGATACATAAAGAACTTACACAACTCACCATCAAAATAATAGTAATAATCATCATCATCTACTTAAAACGGACAGAAGACATGAACAGACATTTCTCCAAAGAAAACATACAGATGACCAACAGACACATGAAAAGATGCTTAATATCACTAATCCTCAGGGAAATGAAAATCAAAACCACAATCAGATATTACCTCATACCTCACACAGCTAAAATAAAAAACACAAGAAACAAGTGTTGGTGAGGATATGGAGAAAAAGGAACACTTGTGCACTGGCAGTAGAAATGCAAACTTTTGCAGCTACTGTGAAAAAAGCTATGGGGGGGGTCCTCAAAAAATTTTAGTAGAATTACCATATAAACCAATAATTCCACTACTGGGCATTTATCCAAAGAACATGAAAACACTAGTTCAAAAGGATATATGCACCCCTACATTTGTGGCAGCATTATTTACAATAGCCAAATTATGAAAGCTACCCAAGAGTGCATCAACAGATGGATAAAGAAGATGTGTATTGTACACACACACACACACACACACACACAGGAATATTACTCAGCCATTAAAAATAATGAAATCTTGGCATTTTCAATAACATGGATGGATCTAGAGGACATAATACTAAGTAAATAAGTCAGTCAGTGACAGAAAAATACCATATGATTTCCTTAATATGTGAAATTTAAGAAACAAAACAAATAAACAAAGAAAAAAGAGACAAACCAAAAAACAGACTTTCAACTATGGAGAACAAACTGATGGATACCAGAGGAAAGGTGAGTGTGGGAATGGGTGAAATAGGTGAAGGGGATTGAGTAGAGAGGAGAACATAGGCAGAAACCTCTTCAACATCGGCCACAGCAACTTCTTGAAAGACATGTCTCTGAAGGCAAAGGAAAGGAAACAAAAGTGAAAATAAACTTTTGGGACTCCATCAAGATCAAAAGCTTCTACACAGCAAAGGAAACAGTCAACAAAACAAAGAAGCAACCCACAGAATGGGAGAAGATATTCAAAAATTACACTACAGACAAAGGGCTGATATCTAAGATCTATAAAGAACTCCTCAAACTCAACACTCAAAAAAACAGATAATCACATTAAAAAATAGGCAGAAGACATGAATAGATACTTCTCTAAAGAAGACATAAAAATGGCTAACAGACACGTGAAAAAATGTTCATCATCATTAGCCATCATGGAGATTCAAATCAAAACCACAATGAGATACCACCTTTCACCGGTTAGAATGGCCAAAATTAACAAGACCATAAACAACAAGTGGTGGAGAGGATGCGGAGAAAGGGGAACCCTCTTATACTGTTGGTGGGAATGCAAGCTGGTGCAGCCACTTTGGAAAACAGTGTGGAGATTCCTTAAGAAATTAAAAATAGAGTTACCCTAAAACCCTGCAATTGTACTACTGGGTGTTCGCTCCAAAGATACAGATGTAGTGAAAAGAAGGGCCATTTGTACTCCAATGTCCATAGCAACAATGGCCACAGTCACCAAACTGTGAAAGAGCCAAGAAGCCCTTCAACAGACGAATGGATAAAGTAGATGTGGTCCATAAATACAATGGAATATTACTCAGCCATCAGAAAGTATGAATACCCAACTTTTGTTCCAACATGGATGGGACTGGAGGAGATTATGCTGAGTGGAATAAGTCAAGCAGAGAGTCAATTATCCTACGGTTTCACTCACCTATGGAGCATAAGGAATAACATGGAGGATATTAGGAGAAGGAAAGGAAAAGTGAATTAGGGGAAATTGGAGGGGGAGACTAAGCATGAGAGACTGTGGACTCTGAGAAACAAACTGAGTTTTGATGGGAGGGGAGATAGGGGGATAGGTCAGCCTGGTGGTGGGTATTAAGGAGGGTACATATTGCATGGAGCACTGGGTGTGATGCATAAACAATGAATCTTGGAACACTGAAAGAAGAAAAGAAAAGGAAAAAAAGCACACTTATCACGATTAGCCCTGAGTAATGTATACAATTGTTGAATCACTATGTCATACACCTGAAACTAATATAACACTGTATGTTAATTATACTGGAATTAAAATTTTTTAAAATAATAAAAAAATTTAAGAACAAATCAAATTATTTTCTTTTGTCTACTGAGTTGTATGAATTCTTTATATACTAACCTTTTATCAGATAGATGGTTTGCAAATATTTTCTCCCATTCTATAGTTTGCCTTTTCAATTTATTCATTGTTTCCTTTGCTGGACAGAAACTTCTTAAATAGAGTCCCACTTGTTTATTTTAGTTTTTGTTGCCTGAAGCACACACTTTCTTAAAAGACAATGTTTGAATTTTTCCTAGGATCTAAAAGCTACTGAATTTGGACAAATTGACTTTATAGAGAAATGCGTACGTATCTGTCTCATAATTAAATAATATAATTACCATGTTGCATCTGATTTTTATGTTGCTCTGTCTATTGGAGCCAGAAATCCTGCTCAAGTAACTTCATGGTTTCTATAGTAAATGCACCAAAGTCTTTGTTTTGTTGAACAGCTTCAGCAGAGGGGACTAGAGAATAAACTAGTCGGAGAGGATAAACTCCCAAAACTCAATTTCAGAGCACCAGTCACAGTAATAAGAAGGAAGTAACTGTTATTTTATACCTCTTGGTAATAGATTATGCAGCTACTGAAAACAAGGTTTGTGAAAAAATTGTGATAATCTATAAATTAATTGTGATATAATTTTAAAATGAAGAAAAGCAGCATACATAATAGTATCAATAGTAGGATCACAACCATGTAAAAAAAAAATGTGCACCAATGTCCACAATAGCCAAACTATGGAAAGAACCTAGATGTCCATCAACAGATGAATGGATAAAGAATATGAGGTATAGGGCGCCTGGGTGGCTCAGTTGGTTGGGCAACTGCCTTCGGCTCAGGTCACGGTCCCGGAGTCCCAGGATCGAGTCCCACATCAGGCTCCCAGCTCCATGGGGAGTCTGCTTCTCCCTCTGAACTTCTCGCCTCTCATGCTCTCTCTCACTGTCTCTCTCTCAAATAAATAAATAAAATCTTAAAAAAAAAAAAGAATATGAGGTATAGATATACTATGCGGCCATCAAAAGAAATGAAATCTTGCCATTTGCGATGACATGGATGGAACTAAAGGGTATTATGCTTAGTGAAATAAGTCAATCAGAGAAAGACAATTATCATATGATCTCCATGATATGAGGAAGTTGAGAGGCAACGTGGGAGGTTTGGGGGGGTAGGAAAAGAATAAATTAAACAAGATGGGATTAGGAGGGAGACAAACCATAAGAGACTCTTAATCTCACAAAACAAACTGAGAGTTCCTGCGGGGAGAGGGGTAGGGAGAGGGTGGTGGGGTTATGGACACTGGGGAAGGTATGTGCTATGGTGAGTGCTGTGAGGTGTATAAACCTGGCAATTCACAGACCTGTACCCCTGGGGCTAATAATATGTTATAAATTAATAAAAAAAAAAAAAGTGCACCAGAAAACCAGATTTGGAATGTTCTCAAAATTGTTAACACATTGTCTTTGAGTAATAGAGCATTTGAGGGTTTATATTTTTCTATTTTTCTGCATTATCTGTATTTTCCAAATTGAATATGCATTATTCAAAATATCTTTTGAAATTACTCTTCCTAAATTACAACTTTATTCTTTCAAAATGTAGCTTTCCCTCTTTGGTATACTCTGTTCATTCTTCTTCCACATCCTTATCAAAAAGGGGGAAATGCAAATTAACCTTGAAATAAGAGTTTATGTATTTATATCTGATCCTCAAAAGTTTTGTTGATTACGAAGAACACCAGTGTTTGGTCCCAGAGCTAAAATTTCAGGGGCTTTTTTTTTTTTAAGCAAAATATTAACCAGAACAATGAAATAATATACTCTCTACAGAAGAGTTGGCAGTGACTTACAGTATGGTCATTAAAAATTAAGATGTCATCTCATTACTGCAAGATTAGGGAAACTTTGACATTACACAGGACATGAAAATATCATGTCCCCAAAACACAGCAATCATGTCTTCAAATTTGTCATTATTTCAACAGAATGGAATGGCTTGACTCAAAAGTTATATTTAAATAAGTTATATTTTAATCTCAAAAAGAATAAAAAATCAGCATATTCTTCATTCCAGAGAGCTTCAAAGACTATTTAATAGAATATCATGATCTCTATTTCCTCAAAGACAAGTGGAAACTAGAAATGTGAACTGATTTTCGTAAGGCCACACAGAGTAAAATATGACAGTGTGATACTTCCTGATTTATGAATCCTTCCTGAGTGTGTCATTAGAATCTTGAAAATATATGTTACCACTGGGCTATACGTGAGAAGAGTTTTTTTTAAAGCAAAATTCCCATGTTGCAAAAGTAATTTTGTATAAAGCAATATTTAGTGTTTTCATTTCTAAAGCAAAAATTTAAAAAAAAAACTACTTCCCACTTGGCTTTGTGGGAAATTGCTACTAATAACTATTGTTAAACAGTTTGCAAAAATATGACATGCTATTTCATTGCCTGAAAATAAGCTCAGCAGAAGCAGAACAAAGCATAAATAACCAGCTCTGTGCTATTGTTTTTCAGCTTCAGAAAATTACACATGCTTTTACTAGTTGATAATTTTGTGCACTTAAAATCTAGAAACACTCATTAAAAATTAATAGTCTTGTGTCATAAATAATATAAGCATATCTTTAAAAGATATGGAAGGCAGAGTATTTGTAACATTAACAAGGAAAGACTACTATGTCACCATTCAAAGATTTACCTGAGTTTTTAGGAAGGCTCAGGAACAATTGCAGGAGTTTGCTTACTGTGCAAATTCTCTTTGTAAGGGCCAAGAAACAGCAAAAATTACCTCCTGTCCCAACACATGCACATGCACTAGTTATGTCAAAGCTAGTAAGATCATCTGTTAATTGATTTTTTTTAAAGCAGGAACTCCAGGGGTGCCTGGGTGGCTCAGTGGGTTAAACCTCTGCCTTCGGCTTGGGTCATGATCTCAGAGTCCTGGGATAGAGCCCAGTGTCAGGCTCTCTGCTCAGTGGGGAACCTGCTTCCCTCTCTTTCTCTGCCTGCCTCTCTGCCTACTTGTGATCTCTCTCTCTCTCTGTGTCAAATAAATAAATAAAATCTAAAAAAATAAAAAAGAAAAAAAGAAAAGCAGGAACTCCACCATGTATGTATGTATTTATGTGCATATATATATATATATATATATATATATATATATATATAATATATATATATATATATTTTTTCTTCATAAAGGGAAAATACTTCCACTTGCTCCCAGTTGGCTGTGGTAGAGAAACAGAAGCCTCAACTGGATTAATGGAAGAATGACCAACTAGTGGAAGAGACTCCAGTGAATAATGTCATGTGTGGTTATTAACTGATACTAGAAAGAGCAGTGGGGACATTTTTAAGCCGTAAGATTACAAAGGAGACCAAACAATAGAGCACCCTAACTGTGGGGGAGGGTGCTTTATTAGGAACAATTCGCCTCCATGAAAAAGAATTTTATCTAAGCATGACCTCTGCCCTTCAGGAAGAGTGACAATTAGGATTGGTAAATTGGGGGCAAATGCCCAGATCTGCTCTACTTTTCTTCCTCCACAGAATAGGAGTTCTCTCTGCTCTTCTGTGCCAGAGCCTGTCCTGGGCAGGATTCCTCCTCTGTGGGACTTCTGCCCAGCCAGGTGGCACCTAACCCCAGGTCTTCAGCCGTTAGTGACCCACACAGCACAGCACAGCCAAAGCCATCACCTTCCTTCTGGTTTCTGGCAGTGAACAGGAGATAGTTGGTCCCTGTCTTTCTGCTGTTTTATATCTGAACTTTCTCAAAAACTCAGCCTGTTTGGCTATCAGTTTTGGGGGGGGGGGGTTGCTCTGATGGTGCCATAGCAGATCATGACACAGGAAAGGGCTCTCACTCACTGCCAAGTGATTTGTAAATACTCCAAGCCAGATCCACTGCCTGATATATAAGGAAGCCACCAATCATCACGTTGTAAGGACCTATTTTATATTTTTATTTTCGCCAGAGGCTTCCATTGAGGTTAAACAATAACTTTGTTGCTTAACCCTTAAACTGTCCCTGCTCCCCTTCCCCCATGGGACTTAAAAACAAGTCCCAGAAACCAGCTCCAGGCGTGGAGGCCAAGAAAAACAAGGCCGTACCCACCTCGAGTCTAGCCCTGACAGAAGTACAGCCGGCAAAGCAAAAGCCGGGACCTTGCACTGTGAGAGTGGGTTAGCATCAGAATGGCCATCCTGAAGGCCCGGGAGCCACTTTACTGAGCGTCCCTAACCAACCCACAGGGCGCCTGTAACTTGAGATAAGAGAAAGTAGCTAAAACCTAAGAAACAACTTAATCATATACCACCAGGGCGGTTATGGGATAGCTGCCACTGGGACCAGATGTTAAAGAAAACAAATAGTTAACTTGCAGAGATCACAAACCTGCAAGACGGAGTCTCACTTGGTTTGCAAATGTCCTGGTGATTTACAACAAAAAGGCTATCTCTTCAATGGCCCAATTTCCAGAGACAAAGGGCGAAGTTCCTCCAGGCCTAAGGTCACCCTCCCCACCATTAAACTGAAGGAGGCCTAGGCAGAAGGAAATGTAAATAAAGTTAAATGTCTTCTAAACCTAAATCTCACTTAACCGCAGGGATAGCTCCAGGGTGAGGCCGGGGTGGCGAAAGGTTAAACAAAGTTAAACTGTCAAGTGGGGCACATCATAATGTATGCAGCTATGAAAAAGTGCCTTGAAAATGATGTATAAGCCCTTGGCTTTGAGTGCTTGGGGTCCTTGTTGAAACCTGCTCGCCGGGCAGATACTTGGACCCCAGCTAGCTGGAAATAAACCTCACTGTGTGACTTGCATTATCGAGAGTGTTCCCTGTCTAATTTGAGGGGTGGTTGACTCCGTACCCTAACAACATGAGACAGTGAGTCCGCACTTGAACAGTCTGTTTACCAACATCACAATTCTGGCCACAGCACATTATGGACTTGGGCTATTATTTATTAATGTTGATTTTTAAAGAGCAACATTTTTCTACTGTAAATGATTATGCCAAAGGGAAACTACATTACCACTGTGAAAGGAAAATGAGTAGCACTTGTCAAAGATTAACACCAAAAATGTACATAGCACTTACCATATGCCTGGCACCATTAGAAATGCTTTACAAATATTAACTCTTGACTTCTCACAACAATTCTCTGAGGTAAGTACTATCACTACTCTCACTGCTGTCATTGATAGATGAAAAAACCGAGGGATGGAGAGATTAGGACACCTGCTCAAAGCCAAGCAGCTAATGAGGGACAGACTGGGATGTGCCCCAAGTGTCCTGTATCATGTGTCTGGGCTCTAAAGTCAGCTCTGACGATCCCCAAATATAGAAAGTAGCCATAAAAACAAAGTCAGTGCAAAGAAAATCAATGTTCTCACTCTATAAAAATGAAAAGGAAATGCAAAGCATAGTAACAACTGCTTAACAAAAATTCCCACCTGAAAATCTTATTTTTCTTGCACAAGAGATAACTGTTAATAATCAGTTGATAATAAAATTTTAAATTTAAAAATAAAAATGAAATACAAAGAACAATAGCCAGTTGATTTATAAAAGTACACTCTGGAAAATTCTGTTTTTCTCATGCAAGAAATAACTGTTGATGATAAGTCAATAACAGAAACTTCATTTTGAGTAGGTTCAATTTAAGATTAATTAGAGTAAGATGCCCTGAAGGGAAAAACGTGTTTTAATTCATTTTCCCTCCTCTTCTGCTATGTCTTGAGCAGGAATCTATAGAGGCTAAACAGACCTGAATCCCTTTGAGTTTTTCCCCACCACATTCTTCAACATACTTATCAGTCATGATTCTTACCCTTCACTCATCTCTTTCCCCACAGGAACCTGCTTTCAAGTGATTTGTGTGGTCCGTTCTTGGCTCTACTACTTCTGTTTCACCCAGGCAATAATACTGTATCTGTGAAGTTAGGGATTTGATGGGCTATTCTTTTCATAAGTTATGCATGAAGAGAGACAGCAGTGACTCTCCTCGACCCACTCCTTTGCTTCCTGGTCTCAGAATGACTACACATTTCCCAGCCTCCCTTGCAGTTAAGTGGGGTCACATGACTGGCTCTAGCCAATAAAGTGTAAGCAGAAGTGGTTCATGGCACCTTCAGGGACCCTGAATGTCCTCTCCTTGTGGACTATGACTGGAGAAAGTGGACTGGAGGACCTAGAGGAACCCAAAAGCCCAAAATAAGAGTCTGAGTCCTTGAACGACTGTGGAACACAGGACTCACTCCCATCAAAGCCCACACTGGACTATGATGCGAGGTGAGAAATTGCCTTTTACTGTCTTAACTTACTTTGACCTTGAGATCATTATGATAGCAGTTCCTTTATTCTGATGAATATGATGCAGTAAAACAAATATTAACTCCTACTATTTGAAAATTGTTTCTCCATGTATCCCTAAAGTGACTACCCTTTGGTAAACACCAGAGTAAGAGGTACAGCCCCTGCTGTGGTCGATCCATGGAAAATGTGCTTCCAGACACTGATGAAAATAATGAAATGCTGCATCATATCATGTTCTAGCTAAGTGTGCTCTAAACTTACTGGGTTTTCTCTTTCTGCTAATCCTTCATTGTAACAGGCATATTGAATGAGTAAAACTCATAGGGTTTAATCACCTAAATTTGTTGTTTGTTTGTTTGTTTGTTTTTCTGACAAGCTCTTTAAACCGAGTTAGATCCTTCTCTTCACCCTGATTTTTATGGTCATACTTTGGTTTAAAAAAAGTAAAAAGAAAAGAAAGAAAAACCGACTGTCATATTAAATCACAACTGAGGTCTCAATTCAGTATTTTGAAATGACTAATTGAATATAATAAGCAAAAGATCAATTGGCAAAGTTACTACCCTTTCCTTCCACTGGCCCTTCCCGACCCTGGGCCAGCAACCAGCTACTCCCCACCTTAGAGGAGGAAAGTCTGGTTAACATCTTCTGTGTTAAATTTGAAATTTCTCCCCCACATCCCACTGCTATTTCTGACCTGCATCCCATCCAGGGTTGAAGCTGCAAGGGGGAAAAAGTAAAAGAGCAGGAGAATTTCTACTTGACAAGTCCTTTGGTCAGATAGTGCTGTTTTTTCTGGTGTTGGTTTAGAGATGATTATATATACATATATATATATAGTGTGGGGGGGGGTATTTTTATGGATTCTCTGAAGACTCTTTTCTGATTTCTCTGACTGAACCCCAGTGACTCACTGATGCCTCTCATGTGGCTGCCCATTCCCAAACATCCTCAGCTTCTGCTCCTGACCCCTCACCTCCATATTTAAGTTACTTTGCCAGTTTCTTTACTTGCTTATTGTCCATTCTTCTCTACACCCCCACCCTCATGCCATTAACCTGTAAGCTCCATGACCAATGTACACCTCACAGCCTTTTACTGTTGTGGTCTCCTTACCCTGGGACAATCTTCTCAGAATTGTTCCAGGCCACTGGTTCAATGGCTGGTCCCTAGCATTCATCTTCAGTCACAGGGCAGGGAGTTAGACACTGGCTCTCTTTACCCAGCCAAAGCACTCACCATCCCCATCTCTCTGGCTCATTTGATTTCCCAGTTAGGCTGAGGAAAATGAGACATACCAGCTGGCTGGCCTGGTATGTCTACCCACAAGGGTCAGATGTGAAGCTCTCTAAATAGCTAGGTGAGAGTACCCTCTTCAGATTTCTGGTGAGGGGCTAAGCACATCCCTACTTCTCTTGCTTAGTTTAGGCAGAATCACAGTAAGCTTGCTCCTGAGAAACCCTCTCACAACACTGTTTTTTTGTTTTTTGTTTTTAAATATTTTATTTATTTGTCAGAGAGAGGGAGAGAGAGCAAGCACAGGCAGACAGAATGGCAGGCAGAGGCAGAGGGAGAAGCAGGCTCCCTGCCGAGCAGAGAGCCCGATGTGGGACTCGATCCCAGGACGCTGGGATCATGACCTGAGCCGAAGGCAGCTGCTTAACCAACTGAGCCACCCAGGCGTCCCTCACAGCACTGTTTTAATTTTGAATATCAATTCACTTATCTTTGACATAGGTGACAGGCTTTCTGAATCATATAAGTGGTTTTCAGACTTCCTTTTCTAAAGTCTGCATACGGTTTAATATTTCTTTTTGGAGTGGGAAATTCTATTGTTCTTGGTGCCTCTGCCAAAATTTCACAATCCTATTCTCCTAGTTTAATTGAGGTCTTCCTTTGAGCACGCAGTCCAGTTAATGCGTATCTCCAAGCTCCAAGGTGTCCTACATAACACATCTACACTTTGGTGCAGCTTACCTAGTATTCCCTACACATAGCAGTCTCTTGATTTGGTAGGTCAACAGCTATTCCATTTCCATTTCTTTAAGCATCCAACTTCATTTTCTTCCCACCATCTCCACTGGGGACTTTGTCAGTCTAAGTTTCTATTTTTACATATTCATAAGGTAGTATTCCAGTTGAAAGTGAAAGCTAAAGACCAATTCTTGAAGTGGTTCCTTTGCTTTTACTGAGATTGTATGTCAAAGATCAAAAAAACCCATCAAAATGTTCTAAGGATGCTTTCCTTCACACTCAACACAGAGGAGGAAGTTTCATTGTCCACCTCTAAGTTATCTTGCCAAGTTCTCTGTTTACTTGCTTATTGTCTGTTTTCTCCTCACTGCACCCCACCCTATAACACATCCATCCCATGATAGCAGGAAGATTCCTGCTAACTCCCCAGTGCCAATGACTATGACAGAGAAGATGCCCTAAACGAGTGCTTCCCAAAGTTCAGAGCCCCAAAAATCCCCTGGGCATGATACTATATCAAATGTTCTTTGATGAAATAATAGTTAACTTTTGCCAGTCAGCCTTGGGTGGGCCAAGAAGGCTGCTTTTCTAACAAACACCCAAGTAATAATAATGGTCTTCAGACAACCACACGTTGAGTAGCAAGGTGGAAAAATATTTGTTGAATGAATTTTATTTTTCACATGACTATTTGTTATTTACAGTATTTTAGGTAAACTGATGGGAGATCATGGGGCAAAGAGCCCTTCAGAATTGTCCCCTGCCACCACCACTGACTGCCCCCAATTTTAGCCTCTGCTCTCATTTTTCTTGGCATCAACATCTGATGTCTTTCACTCACATTCACATGAGCCCATCCTTCCTGCAACAAAGTCTGGGAGTGCTGACAGCTCTAAGAGTGTTCTTTGTCAGAGTCTGTTCATGGTCTAGGAAGGATTTCAGAGAACACCACGCAAAGGGGGCCAGACCTTAGCTTGGGGTGGATGGCTCTAAATTGCACAAGTCTCAGCAAGACTCAAAGGAAAAGACTCAGCCCATAGGGCAGTGAAATCTACCCTTCAGACTACACACCTGGAACGTGTGTCCCTATCTTACTTTCTGACTCCTTTAAAGCAGATGGATGCTTTGCATAAATTTGCATAGTAGAGAGCGATTCTAATACTATCAGTTGATAAACGAACTTATTAAGAGGAACTTCTGTCCCAAAACCATTTAGGAGGCCTATTCGGACCTATTTCCGCAGAAGCCTCCAAGAGGAAAGCTGAGGGCAGGGTGGGGAGCCCAGGCGCTGGCTGAGCTGGAGGGAGGACCCAGTGCAGGCTGCCGAAGAATCTGGAATTACTGTGGAAGCAGCAGCCTCTCCTACTTCTCCCTTGAGTCGGGTAATTCTCTCTGTTTCCCCTGTTTCCCACCAGACATGGGCACTGCAGTCTGGAAAGGGGAGGGAGAGTGGAGTAGCCCGAGCAGAGATTTTAGGGTAGGTTCACTTTCAGATTCTCTACTTACTATGAGCTAGGTGACTTGGTGCCAGTTACATAATCTCTGAACCTGAATTGTTTCATCTTTAGAGTAAGGAGGAGAATAACAGTCTTGCGAGGTCATTATGAGAATTAAATAGAATATATGCCGGAAGGCTCAATGTGATGCCAGCATTTAACAGGTACTGAACAAATCCCACTCGCCCTTCAAGGACCACCACAGCCAGAGGAGGCCGACCCTTCAGGCTTGTAAAACACCTTAACCATTTTTTTTTTTTAAAGATACTATTTAGTTTATAATGCCTTTATTTATTTTTTTATTTTATTTATTTATTTATTTATTTATTTATTTTGCTTCTGCAAGCAAAGCAGAAGCAGACTCCCCACTGAGCAGGGAGCCCAATGCAGGGCTCAATCCCAGGACCCTGAGATCATGACCTGAGACGAAGGCAGCTGCTTAACCTGCTGAGCCACCCAGGCGCCCCTAAAGTGCTTTCACTTTTAAAGCATCTTCACAGCTCTTTACTCATTTTGCTTTTCTAGGAAAAAAAAGAGAGAGAGAGAGAAAAGGAAGATGTGAAGAAGAGAACTCTACAAAGAAGGAACTATGGAAGAAGCACAGGACATTGCAAAACAGCAATGAAAGCCTAAAGCTCCATGAGACATAGAGAACATGCCAAGTGACAGTCAGAGGCTCTCACAAGGCAGAAGAATGTCAACTGACAGCAAGTTAAGTCTGCAGTAAATGCTCCAATTAAAATAATAGTAAGCCAAGCATCTGAATTTGTTGTGAATTTGACCTAGAAATTAATTTTGAGAAGAAAGAAGTCTTGCTATTCCAGTCGCCTGCAAGTGGAGTCATAGTAGCACTTGGCCTCTCTAATCCCTGATGTGTATTCCCTGGTGGGACCCTAAGAGATAGGACTGAACATGCTACCCTATTAAAACTTCCTAAATATAGCCTCTGTGGTGTAATGTTTGCTAGATCCTCTCACATGACAGGATCTGAAGCAAGTACAAATTGGCAGTACAGGGGGTATAGCTCAGTAGTAGAGCATTTGACTGCAAATTTGCAGTACAGATAGAATTGGGGCCCAGCTGGAGCCCTAACTGTGTCCTTCCCCCTCCTTCTCCCTTTTGGGGTCTACCTACTCAGAGCCATGGGGCATCTTCCAAGATAGGTGAGTTACATAGAGATGGGTGAGGAAGAGAGCATCAGTGCCCCACCAGCTGGGCCCATCAGCATTGCCCCTTGGCTTTTGACTAAGTCCTTGGGAAGGGACAGCTTGGAGAAACAGCCACCAACTATACTCATACTGGCCAGTGGCACCCAATGGTCAAGTGTGCTAACCCAATGGAGCTGGGCTTGAATCCAGGTTCTGCCATTGTCCAAGTGTTATGAGGTAAGGCAAGTTCAGTAACCTCAGGTTCATCATCTATAAAATGGACACAGAAATGTAAGCATCTCTTAAGAGTCCCTCTCAGGCTTTGACGAGACCCATATAAAAACAATGCCTACAACTTTTCTCATGCCGTTACAGAAAGTAACACATGTATGCTGTAATCCTGTGACATAATGAAACTGTTTCATCCCAGAGGGAACAGCATCAGAGGTCCTCAGACTACAGGCCCTTGCAGACCGTCTCCTGAGGACTGAAGGGACAGCAATAACAACGGTGATAGCACCCTGGGTCTCGCTTCCTATGAACTATGTGCTGTGCTAAGTGCTGTCCACGGAGAAACTCATTTGGTTCTCACAAAAATCTTATGAAATGAAAATATTACTAGAATCCTGACTTCACAGATGAGGCATGGAGAAGCTAAGTAATTTGCCTGCGATTACAGGGCCTTTGAGTGATAGGAGCAGGTCCAAGCCAGGCTGTTAGGTCTGCAGTCTTGCCTTCTGCCATTAGGCAACACGACTTCTCGCAACCATGGCCCAACTCCAACCCAGACACAGCAGCACTGAAGTACGGCCCTTCTCGCCATATCTGGCATCAGGCGTCTGACACATTGGTATTTACAGAGCAGCTCAGTTGAGGATCCAGATGCCCAACTTTTCTCTCAGGGGTTTCACAGAGCAGGGCAGTCCAGAGTGAGGGCCATGGTGCGGCCAGTTGAGGTGGGGATCACGGAGAGACAGTCACAGCTGGCCCAGCAGCCAGCCACACCAGTAGGAGGTGAAAAGGAAGACAGAACCAGTGAACCCCCCATGGTGGTGAATGCTCTGGGGTTATAGTACTCTCCAGACAGTCATTGTGAAACACTCAATAGGGACTGGAGGTCCAGCATTAGTGTGTGAAGGTATTTGAGCCCTTCTGGTTTTTAACTGTCACAGTTACCCCGAGTCGGCCTGCCCAAGGAAGCCACAGGGCACAGTTGGAAGCAGCTACTGAGCTTCAAACGTTCCTCTTGCTGATTATAAGTTACAAGTTCCTGAAAAGCAGAGAATATGCTTCTTGTATTTTGATAGTCCCCACCGGTGGCCAAAGGCCTTTTTTCACATAGTAGGCCATCAATAAACATGCAATGAAGTTACCCAAGTGGACTTAATAAAGATTTACTTCCTAGGGCTAGCCCTCAAAACATTGCAGAGGCAATGGCATAAGCCAACTACTCTGCTCTACGTAGAAATAAGAATAAGAAAACTCCTCATGGCAAAACTGAAGAGCCAGACCAAACTCTGAGCACGTTTATCACACACTGATTCTGTACAAAATTCTCTTTAGACACTAAGGCAGAGTCCTTCCTCTGTAGAGAACAGTATCTATCTGTCTGTCTGTCTGTCTGCTCTTTGCAAACTCAACCTTGTTGTTTTCCCTAAGTAAAAAAAATATTCATGTCTAGCAGCCATAACCATTATTAGTTTCATAATTATTTATGATCATAATCATTTTTTATAATCATTATTATTACTGTGATTTTTGCTAACACTTTACCAATTCTGAATTAAGTCCAATTTTATTTGTTGCTATGACTCAGGGAAGAAAAGCGGCTGCAGTGGGTGCCATAGCTCTTAAGTCAGTTGTTTTCAAATGTATAAGGGTGGCTTCAGGTCAGCTTAGAGGACTGGTTATCGTGTCTCAATGTCTGGACTCCTGGTGCAAGGCTAGACTACGGCCAGAACGTAATGGAGTGAACATAAATTAAATGAGACTGCACTTTCTTTCACAGAACCCCCAGAGATCTGTGTCATGGAAACTGAAAATCCCTCTTCTACAAAATAAATGCAATTTAGCAGTGCTTTGCCAGATGCCAACTTTTCAGTGATGGTTTAGAACAAGGGTCAAAAAACTAGAGCTTGTGAGCCAAATCTAACCCACCTCCTGTTTGCATAAGTAAAATTTCATTGAACACAGCCACACTCATTCATTTCTGTAGTGTCTATCACTGCTTTTGCCACACTGTAAGCGCAGAATTGACTGCTCTCAAAAGAGGCTGAATGGCTGGCCTGCAAAGCCAAAAATATTTGCTATCGGACCTCTATAGAAAAAGTCTGCCAACCCCTAATTCAGAATAGTACCTAGTGGGACAGACACCAATATCTCATGACAATTTGGAATGACACCCAAATTCATTTCAATGATCACAGCCCAACCTCCTAAGACATCGAAATATAATTAGGGTACTAAGGTTTTTTTAAGCATTTGTATAGTTTACTTCTTGAATCATCAACATGATGCCTCTCAGAGAGGCATAAAACTATGCCATAATGTGGTAACGGGAGTGGAAGATACAGGTCATGTCCTTTATATTGACAGTGGGCATCTCACTCATGTGCACAAAATCAAATACGTGGTTCTTATTGCATTTCCTTCCATATGTGAGTGTTTTACTTGTCTCTTTCATGACCTGGGACAAACTTGAAAAGATTAAAATTTGCCCATAAGACATAGAATTGAAAACTCCATCCCTCAATTCTTAAGATATGACCCTTCTTCCTTCTACTTTTGAGGCCTGCCTAGCAGTGGCCATGTTAACCTGGCCACCCCCAAAAGGTGGAGAAGCTCCCAAAGGGGAGCTGTCTGGTATGGAAGCATTTGCCTAAGCGATGTGTGAAGAAATAGAAGCCCCCAGACCCCACTCAATACATCTTTTTTTTTCCCTCACCTCGAATTCCCCCTAAGGATGACTATATCTCCCAGGATGTTTGACTAGCAGAGAACAGCAGTGTTCTCATCCTTTCCCACAATAATTTATTTTTCTACACTCCTCTTCATGAGCACAAATAATGAAAGAGGAAAATTTAAGAAGTTAAAAAAAAAAAAAAGAGCAGGGTGAGATGCTAACATGTGGTAAAGGCCCAAGTAGTAGGAAAAGAAGAAAGAGACATGCAGGACAACCCCAAAGGTAAAATTTATCCATCAAGAAACGATAACAAGCCAGGATGTCAAAAGAGGTAAAAATTTGACAGTGCAGGGAATGCAGGACTTTTCAGTTTTACCCACTGACCTTGTTCTTTCAAGGCCCATCTGATATGTATTCTCAGAAAGGATGCACCTGAGGTTGCGTTTCACATCCTGGCACTCCAGGGAAAATCCCAATGACGGTGGTGCATCTCTCCTTCAAGAGTTGTTCAGCCCCATGCATGTAGAATCATATTTTCACAAACTTCAGAGTGCACTGTAATGTCCTTGTTTCACCTCTCATTAAATGGAACCAAATGGCTACCCTGCAGAAGAGGCTATGGTCTACTGATAGTTACTGATTTGATTACGAAACCAAATCAAGACACTCAAGCCGCCAGCTCAGGATTCACCCCAACCAGCCATGCAGAAAATCAGTCTTCCTGTACTCTGCATTTCCACTCACCAGAAATCTAGCTCAGGGCCCACCTGATCTGGGATCCACCATTCCAACACCTGAACAAAACATCTGTTTACTAGCTCAAAAGCAGAAAACATGTAATAGCTTCTTACGTTTAGTCGATGTTCATTTCTTGCACTGGTTTTATTGATAATAAAAAATACAGTAGGGTCTGCCTTATAGACATTGAGCCCTACATATTCATAGACTGGAAAGCAAATCTGGAATAAGGATAAAAAGTAAGATGCCTTGCGCACAAATTTAAGGAGGCATTCACAAGTACAGAGTCAGCAATCTCTGAGCAATGGGGGATGGGAGTTTATGGATAAATGCTTCACCTTTCCATCCCTCAAGTATATGATTTGAGTTGCGTTCTTTAGGCTACGCAGAAGGATATTATGATCGAGTTCAGTTGCCCAAGCAGTAACCACTTGATAATAAACATTTACATTTGCCTTTCCCTCCTCCTCTGTTTCATTCTTTTGAAACTCTCACCCCAGCTCCATGGAGTCACCTCCCAACTACCATTGCCTAAATGCAAGCCTATATATCAGAGGCTCCACCTTCTGAGAAAACCCAACCTAGGAGAACTGGTGTAGAATTTGCCATAGGAAGCAGTTGCTCAGGATGGGATTCTAGAACTTGTGATTCACCAGGGATCAGGATCACCACCATCAATAATACTTCCTTACAGCAAATGGAAATGAGGTTTTGGTGAAAAGTGAACAATTGGTTTCTGCACTTGAACTGGATAGAGGGAATGGGAATTACAAGGATCAGGAATTAGCTAGCTTTAGTTAGCGGCAACCACAGGGTATATTGTGTTGAAAATTAGGTTCAGGATTTATTACTGAAGATGTAGAGCTACAAGAGGTCTTTGATGTGTCTTCTACGTCTACAATATATCAGCAGTCTTGGTAGGATAAGAGTGGGCCCCTGAGATCTGGATGTAGAAAGACCTGAGAATCTTCTAGTCCCTAGAATCTTTTTAATTCCACCACCATAGATTAAGCAGCACCATCTCTCTTTCTAGAGAACAGCCTCTTCTCACTTGGAGATCTGTGAAGATCTCATCAGAGGAAGATGCTTCATGCAATAAGGCTTGTCCACCTCAAAAGCTACTCCACTTCCTGTTTCTGCTTCCATATGAGGATGAACCACAGCCCAGGGAAGGAACACAGCCCCGGTTCTGGTAGGAAGAAGGACACGTGATCATAGAATTTCAGGACCTGAGAGTGTGTGCTTTTAGGAACCTGAGGAATGGAGAATACATATGAGAATAGATCTTTAAGGCTTTGGACTAGAAGACAAAATATAGGTGAGATAGGGAAGAATTTCTCCCATGATTTGGGAGCTTGATCTTCAGGCAAGATCACCTGAGACTGATGCAGAAATATGCCTAGAGTGGTGCCTTGAAGACTGAGCATGATAATGGTCCACAGTAAATGAGGTAGAGCTCACAGACTTGTCCTAAACAGTACTGAGGTGGAGTCAGAAGGCTTTAAGAGGTGGGGATATTGAAATGAATTTAAGGTTAGAGAGCTCAGCCTTTGAATTTATATTCCAGAAAGGCCCATAGGCAGGATGCACAGGGGGAGATTCCCTGAGAAACTAGAAAGTGACTGTCCTCTGCAAGTTGAAGCTGACAGTAGGAGATACTGTCGTAGAACCGGGCTCTGACTTCAACATCAATATATTGTGGTGTTGATGGTATTTGGAGCTGGTAAAGGCCAAATAGTGGCACTTAATCATCAGATACAAGGTAGAAATGATTACCTTCATGGCATCAAGTCTGGAGTGGCCATCAGGGGGCCTCATCCCCAATAACTAGAATACATGAGTGTGGAACCCATAGGTGGAAGTAGGATTTGTTCTGTCACCACTGCTCTCAGTGTGGCCCCCTTGCTAAATGTGTTCTTCTTCTTCCCTCTACAACTTTAGCATTTGCTGAAGAATCAGATTTTCCAGGAGGTTCACAGAGAAGTGGAAACTTTTACCAGGGGATACAGTGTGAACCTGAAGCTATAACTCCAGTTCATCATATGGGCTTCTCAATCCAGTAGACTAGTAGCCAAAGAAAGGATCACTTTGTCACAGTGAAGTTATTGACCCTGATTACAGTGAATGAAGACAGGATTGCTGTAAATAATAAGGGCAGACAAGAGAGTGTCTGGAAACTAGAGATGAACAGTGGCATCCTATGTACCCTGCAATCATATTAACTGGAAATCTCAGCAACCGTGATCCAACAGGTGTTAAAAATAAAAATATAAATAGACAAAGGCTCAGGCCTCAAAGGGATAAAGATCTGGATCATTGATTGACCAGGCAAGCAACTTAGACCTGCTTAAATACTTCCTAAGCATGAATGAACTCCAGAATGGTTATAGAAGAGTATGATGATGAATATTAATTATAGTTTCAAGAACACTTGCGAAATGAAGACTGTAGTTTGTTCGCAAAACCCAGCTGTTTTATACCTTTCCTAGGATTGCAGCAATTTTGTTGATAACCTGATACCATTTTTACCAGAAATAAATGGCAAGCATTGCATTTAATGGTAAAACTTAAGAAATATTTCCTTTAAATTCAGTGTCAAGACAAGGATTCAGACTAAGACTGCTAGTTAATATACTGCAGACATCCTGGTCAATACATTAAGTCATGGAAAAAAACTGAGAGGCAGAAGAACAGGAAAGAAAGAGATAAAATTGCCCTTTATTGTATATGATATGATTGTCAATATAGATAATCTGTGAAATTAGAAATTTCATATATAATATAGAAAATAGATAGAACTGATAAAAAGATTGGCCAACATATGAAATATAAGATCTACATTCAAAATTAATAACATTCCTTTATACCCATAATATTGGATTAGAAGATAAAATTTAAAGCTTTCATTCACAGTGATGAATATAAAGATATGTGATGTGGAGAAAAATAAAAAATATTATAAGAAAATTTAAAATATGTGAATAAATAAAAAATAACATTTGAGGATTTGAGGATGAGGAGACTCTCCCAATCAATCCATACATCAAATGTAATTCCAATGGAGATGTCAGCAGTTATTCATGAAATTTGATGAGCTGATTCCATAATTTACATAGAAAAGCAGAAAGCTAACTACAAGCATAGACAATTTTGAATGAGATAGGAGAATCAATCTTACCAAATAACAGTACTTCTTAGAAACAAAAAGAAATTAAGACTGTGTGGTATTGGCAAGTGGACTGGCAAATTGTCAAACAGAACAGAGGCCTCAGAAATAGGCCCAGGCATATGTGAAAACCTGACAGCTAGGATACGTGAAACTACAAATAATTGGTAGAATAATGGATGAACACTTCAGTAATATTGGGACAACTGGTTATCCACACGGGAACAATAATAAATTGGAATGCGTATACAATAGCATAAACAAAATTAATTCTAGGTATATTAAAGATACAGATGATAAAATATAAAAATTTTAGAAGAAAATATAGAATTTTTATTATATTTTCCCTAAGAAAAGATTTCTAGAAAAAGATTACACACACAAATCATAACGGGAAAAAAGATTAGCACAGCATTCAGCCTACAATGTAGACATCTTTCAGAATATGCTTATTATTACTAATTGATTATGTGCAACTTCACATCATCTGTGCCACTCTGTTCTAAGTAAATTAAGGAAATCAAGAGTAGGCTGAAGAGTTTTGAGGGCAGTGGTTAAGAGCAAAATGTGACACTGGCTAAGTAAGAAGAAGATGGTATACTTTATGTGGAATCTAGAATTCTTCATAACACAGAAAGCAAGCCACAAGGAAACACAAATAATAAGCCAGTGCAGGGTATGTCCATCACCAATAATCAGAGGTGACAATAGCTACAGATAATTCAATAATTAATATTTTATTCTGAACTTCAATTAATTGTTCACTCAAAGTATCCATAACACAGCAGCCTAAATGACCCCATATGTTTTCGCTTTTGAAAGTACTTGCCAAGTGAGTGTGAATAGAAAGGAGGGAAAACTTCCTTTTTGGTAGCATAAAACTTCCTGAGTTTTAGATTATGAAATGAGTAAGCCTCTGAGAATGATATTTTTAGTGTCTGATCTCATGAAAAGGCACTGGTTTATACAAGGATCGTCAATCTCAGAAATTTAAATTGATTGAAGTGATAAAAAATACTTGGCAAAAATGTAAATCTAAAGTAGAGAAAGGACTGAGATTTCTAATCATTTAACCAACACCTTAAAAATGCATGTTAATAAAAAGAGAAGGCATGCTATCCCATCAATTTTATGAAACACCTCATTCTTTAATGTGATATAATTTTTTCAGCTTGATTTATTATATGAGTTATTTGTCCCATTCCATGTTTTGTATGTTTCTTATTTCATGTTTTTAAGATTCAACTCATTCATGATTGCCATTGTTGCCTAATTTGTCAAATACCTGGTTTGCTCCTTATAAAAACAAGTCAAAGACTAAAACAATGTCACTTCAGCCACAGTTTCAAAGTCACACATGCAACTTCTTTTCAGACTTTCAGATTTTTGTGCTAGCACACAAATTATACTAGAATCCAGACTCTAAAGTTGGCTCTTTTAGCAAATAATGGTTACAATTTAGTGTCAAAAATTCACTTCACAGCTCAGTCTACCACTAGACAAAAGCAAATTTTAAATAACCAATAGGTTCCTAATGGTCAGATGAAAGTTGTGTTCATGCACCATATTAACTGTGCCAGCAGGCGATAAGGCATCACGAGAAGGGCAAAACTAAAGCAAGACATTAAGGAGCCTGGAGAAACAAACTCAGCAGGGAAGTTCACTTATTAACTTGTCCATTCAAGTAAAGTTCATCTGTGGACAACCACCAGCATCTCAAATATTATCAATTCTTTGTCTTCCTCCATGGTTGGGGAAGTCTGGTTAAACCAAATATTCTGGTCAGCTACAATATTAAAAACATAAATTTACAGAAATAGATTTTCCAGTGAGCCTAAAGCCCGGTTCTGTTCTCAATATCCAGGGAGGCCCAGGAGATTGAACTCCATTTCACCAGGTGCTGAAATTATCACTCAGCAATAGCTTGTTCTTAGCAAAAAAAAAAAAAAAAGTTGTTGCTGTGTGATAGAATAATGATTTATTAGAACAAATTCCATGGCAAATCATATAAAATAACCATTTTCTGAAAGACATCCATAAGACCATCTGTGGACAAACATACTGAGCTTCATCCAAGAAACCAGACAAATAAGTTACTAATCCCAAATTGAAGATTGGAGTGGGGAGGTACCCAAGCTTGTGAATAAAAAAACTGTACAGTGACTGCCAGCGGGGGATGTGATGGAGAAGGGCATCTTGGAAGAAAGAGAAGGGTCACTGCTTATTTCTAGGGGACAAGCTAGAGGCAGCTGTGGGGGGAATACAGGGTGGATGCTAGACTAGGACAAATCGGGCTTGCAGGGTTGAGCTGGGGGGTCTTAAATACAGCCACATATCACAGTGGTGTTAATCTTCTTCCTTGATGTCCTGGCCCACCAATACCTCACGATAGCCGCAAGTGAGCCCTGCAAGTGTCACTGGTCTAGTGGATGGGCTGGGGGAAGGGACAGGAGCTGAAGGAGGAGCCCTGGTGTGATTACACACATGTTGTGGGTGGAACCAGAGCCCAGGAACCACCAGCTCAGCACAATGACCACCTCTCCTTTCGTGGAGTCCCAGGCCTTGCCAGCATTCATGGCCAAGTCCATCCAGAGAACTACATCCTCAGCCCAGCCCCCCACACTGAGTCTTTACACATCGCCAAGAAGATGCACCCTACAGGTGGGCCTGGAAAGCAGCCTGGTGATTTGGGGTCACAGCCGTGAT
This sequence comes from Mustela nigripes, assembly GCF_022355385.1. Taxonomy (NCBI): domain Eukaryota; kingdom Metazoa; phylum Chordata; class Mammalia; order Carnivora; family Mustelidae; genus Mustela; species Mustela nigripes. Next base: position 103,888,562 of record NC_081569.1, read on the forward strand.
GAAGACCCAGGGACAGTATCCAGCCACCTAGTGAGCAGACTGGCCAGACTCCATCAGAATCGTCTACAACAGTGACGATGTGGACCTGGTGAGGACCTGGTGAGGAGGCCAGCTTACAGAGACCCCAGAACAGTTGGGAGAGACTGGGACCAAGACCTGGACAGGGGTGAGGAAAGTGACTAGCCCCTACCCCACCCACTGCGAATACAAGGAGGTGTTCACACTTAGGCACTGACCAGGGTTTTGTACACCACTGAGAGGAAGGGCCTCCTTAAATTTTGTGCCCTAGTCCCTTCATTCTCCTTGCCCTAGTGCTAGCCCAAGCCAAGAAAGAAACAAAACCTAAGAGTAGACCAGTGACCTCAGGCCATGCTGATCCTTCTCTAACTGCCAAAGTCCTCATGGGAAACTTGGGGATCTGGAAGGCTTTCACCGCTGTCTCGGAGCGTGCTGCGTTGTCTGATTTGCATGGTTACCTGCCTTGATGTAAACATCTGTGTCCTTCGCAGTTAAATAATTTTTACATTCTTTAATTGTGTCTCTTGGCACTTTTCCATCAATTACATCACTGTCCCGTGGTATCACCTATGCAACACTTAACACTAAAATAAGAGTCAAAATCAAAGTAGAGAAAATCAGGGTCAATATTATGAAGATCAGCGACCGTACTTCAGGTGTTAAGGAGCAGAGAATAGCAGACCTCCAGGAAGAAAGCTAGGAAAACTAGGTTATTCTCTACATTCACTGAACATTTCAGTTTATTAGCTCTATGGCAGTTTCTTAAGTTTTTTCCCTTTTCTTTTTTTGACTCTTACAAGCTAAAAAAAACTACATATTATTGGCACCAAATAAAAACTGGTATTTCAAATACCGACAAAGAAACATACTTGTTTCTGTGCAAAGGGTAGTGAGCTTTCTGCCTAAGGACAGCTGGCTTGAATATCCCAGGGGCCTTCTAGGGTTCTAATTATCTAATGCTAATTATCTATTACAATGACCTACCTTAAAATTCTGTGGCTCAAAATAGTAAACATGTTACTATATCTTAGGTTAGAAATTGTGCCTCCCCCACCCACCCAGGGCTCCTGGGTGACTCAGTGGGTTAAAAGCCTCTGCCTTCGGTTCAGGTCATGATTCCAGGGTCCTGGGATTGAGCCCTGCATTGGACTTTCTGCTCAGCAGGGTGCCTACTTCCTTCTCTCTCTCTGCCTGCCTCTGTGCCTACTTGTGATGTCTATCTGTCAAATAAATAAATAAATCTTGAAATTCTGTCCCCTGAACATCAAATGGGACCATTCGAAGATATGCAGTTGGGCTCTAAGAAATTTCATTCACATGCCTGGAAGGCTGGCCTCAGCTGGACTCCTCTTGTCCTCCAAGCAGCCTCAGGATCTCTCCATATCATTTCTCCAGCAGAGTAGCCGGGATGCTTTCATGGTGTCTCAGGGCTTGAAATGCTAGCTAGTATTCCAACAGACAAGAAGAAAAGGTGACAGTCTCTTAAGACCAGGACTGGAAACTGGCCCAGCGTCTTTCTTATGCTTCTGCTATACTCTGGTTAATGTAGCCATAGAGGCCATGTAGTTTCAAGAAAAGGTTAACAGCCCCAACCTCTTGATGGGAGGAATGCCAGAGGGCTCTTGGACCTCTTCATTCCATCATGCCTATGTATCTGCCAACTAGGAAGTTGGAGCACACTCGGGCAATGCCAGAGATGTCCAGCCCCCACGGAGCACACCTATGCAACACTTAACACTAAAATAAGAGTCAAAATCAAAGTAGAGAAAATCTACTCTCTTTTTGGAATGAGCACACCCCTACCAACCCCTCAACTGCATGAAAGCAGAGAGGGAAGGCCAGACCAGTTGCCAGGAGAATCAGAGAGGGTACACACCTGGGATACCTGACTGACATCAGGGAAACACCTAGAACGCAGCTAGGCCCTGAGCTGTGTGGGACAGAGCTAAGAACATCAAGTCTGCTCAGTGTGGTTTGTCCACCGCTTCACTGAGACCCCTGACCAAGGCATCAACTCCGATGGTCACATTTCTGTTGTTATCTTCCTTGACTTCTGAGGAGGATTGGACACAGTTCAGCAGTCTCTATTCTTTAAATAATATTGTCTCTTTGTTCCCATGATAACATACCCCGATCTTCCTCCTACTTCAAGGTCCATTTTTTTCTCCATTGCTTTGTCTACCTCCTCCTTCTAAAATCTGTAAAGACTGGAGCATGTCAGGGCTTTGCTCAGAGCTTAGTCTCTTCCGTATCTACAAGTTCATCTCTAAAGTGTTCCCATGGATCCAAAAGTCCATATATGGTTATTCTCCAAGTTTGAATCTCCAGTCTAGATTTCACTTGTGAACTCCAGGTTCATGTTTCTGGCTGACTCTTTGACACTTCCACTTGGATGTAAATAGGCATTTCCAGTTTATGACCAAAACAAAATTCTTTTTATCCCCTCAAATCCTATTTCTCCCCAGCCTTTGGTATGTATCCAGTTGCTCAGTCAAAGACTTAGGAGTCATCCTTGGGTTAACCCTCTTCCTTCCGTCCCCAGCCCCCATCACCCTCTCAACCTCCAAACCTCCGTCACCCACCACATCTAATCTATCACCAAGCTATCTTAGCATTACCTCCAAAATGTATCTTAAACCCAGCTTTAGGGCTGAGACCACTTCCTGCCTAGTCTGCAACAAAAACCTTCCAACAGGTTATTCTCTTTCCACTTTTATCTCCATACAGTGGCCAGAGAGACCTTAAAACAGAATTAGATTGTAACCCACCCCCCCTTTCTAAAACCACTCATAGCCTCACTGCACTTAGAATGCTGTCCACACACCTTACCACAGCCCCGAGACCTGCATGATTGGGCTCCCACTACCTTTCTGGCATCATTTTGTTGTATTCTGCCCCTTGCTTGCTATGGTCCAAACTTCCTGGCCTCCTTTTCTTTTCCTCCGCCTGTACCATTCCTGTTGAGTTGCCTTGACCTCAAGTGCCAGCACCAACTTAAAAGACAGAGAGTCAATATGTGACCACCTTCACCCGCTCAAATAACTTAGCAAAATCTGTAATTAGCTCATCTATTATTTGTTATGGTTGGTACTTCCTTCTCAAAAATCAATCCCATGTATTCGGGGTTAGTATTACTCCATGGTATATTTCCACCATGCTCCAGGGGAGCAGGGGAACTTTAAGTAACATGAAGGCCCTCGAAGACCCATCTTGTTTGTTGCAATAGCCCCAGGGCCTGACATAGTACTCAGTACCCAGGAGGTGTTGAACTAGTATTTTTCAGTGAATGAATGAATGAGTAATGATTCTGGACCTATCATTTTAAAAGGCTTGGGAGCTTTGGGCAGCATGCAATCTGGCATTACATCAATTCTGCCTTCCCTGTGGATGTTTATACACAGAAACCAAAAACATTTTGTTAAAAGCATGATAGAGAACATCTTTTGCTATTTTATTTTTAAAATTGGGTTTTTTTAGATTCATTGTATAAAACTGTAATTCACAAATATAAAAAATAAGAAAATAAAAGTCACTTATAATCTCACCTTTCAGAGGGATAATGTCCTAAATGTTACCACCTTTACAATTTTGTTTCCTTACACTTTTTGAAATTTTTCTTTACCCCATAGACATTTTTCAGTATGAAATTTCATCTGATTTCATTTAATTTTTTACTTTCTGGAGATGGGAGGGCAGAGGGAGAGGGATAAGGAGAGAATTTTTTTTTTTTTTTTTTTTTTAGGATTTTATTTATCTATTTGTCAAGGAGAGAGAGCATGCAGAAGCAGGGGAAGCAGCAGGCAGAGAGAAAAGCAGGCTCCCCACTGAGCAGGGAGCCCAACATGGGACTCAATCCCTGGGATCATAACCTGAGCCAAAGGCAGACTTAACTGACTGCGCCACCCAGGCATCCCAGACAGAGAGAATCTTAAGCAAGCTCTGTGCTTTCACAGGGCTCAATCCCCCAACTTTAAGATCATGACCTGAACCAAAATCAAGAGCCAGACAATTAACTGACTGAGCTACCAAATGCCCCTGGAATTTCAGCTGATTTTATCTTACATTTCCCAGGATCAGGGAAAATAAGATCAATATTCTAACAACTGGTAATAATTTGAGGAAGCCTGGAGGACCATTTTGATGCTTTCAGATGATCCTTACTAACCTATTAGAATAAATTATCTCACTTAAAAGATTTGTAAACAGTAAATCAACAAAACATTACCCCTAAAATCCAGAATGCTGTTTTCATGTATACAAAATTTTGGTTATGAGGTCAGAAGCCTGAATCATTAAAGGTAAAAATTAGCATACTTTACTCCTTCATTCAATGTTTAATCAACAAATGTTTACTGAACATCTACAGTGTTGGGCATTCAAGCAACATCTAAACATCTATAGTGTTTAGATTCAAGCAACAAAGCAGTGACAAAAATCCTTATTTCTCAAGAGCTTGGTCTAGCTGAAGGACAATAGAGAGATGGTAGATAGGTAACATATGTAATATATTTGATGATAGGAAATGGTTTGGAGAAAAACGTGGCAGGGAAGGATGACAGAGGGGTTGCAATTTTAAGTTGTTATTAGGGTTATCAGAAAAGGCCTCACGGAGAAAGGGGAACCTTCTTGCATTGTTGGTGGGAATGCAACCACTCTGGAAAACAGTATGGAGTTTCCTCAAAAAGCTAAAAATCAATCTACCTTATGACCCAGCCCTTGCACTACTAGGTATTTAACCAAAGGAAATAAAAATACTGATTCAAAGGGGTACATGCACCCTGATGTTTATAGCAGCATTATCAGCAATAGCCAAACTACAGAAAGAGCCCAATTGTCCGTCAACTGCTGACTGGATAAAGAAGATGAGTTATATACATACAATGGGATATTACTCAGCCACCAAAAAGAATGAAATCTTGCAATGATGTGGATGGAATTAGAGTGCACTGTGCTAAGCAAAATAGGTCAGTCAGAGAAAGACAAATACTATATTATTTCACTTATATGTGGAATTGAAGAAACAAAACATATGAGCATATGGGAAGGGGGTAAAAGGAGAGAGGGAAACAAATTGGGGATGAAGGGCAGAAGGAGGAAGATCAGGTGTGGGAGCAATATTCCAGGATGGAGAAGGGTGATGTGGACCAGGGTGCAGCAATGCAGGTGGCTAGAGGTATACTCTGAAGGCAGAGCTGACGATCCTCGAGGAGGACTTGCAGGTGAGATGATCGAGGTTATCCCAAAGTCTTGGGCCTGAGCAATCAGAAGGATGGAGTTGCCATTTACAAAGAAGTTTAAGACCACTGGATAAGAAGGTTTCAGAGGAATATTGGGACCACCTAAGCAAAAAATAAAAATTATATATATATATATATATATATATATATATAATTAAAATAAAAAAAAAAGTATAGGAAAAAAAAAAAAAAAAGTGGCTATATTAAAAAGGGGACAAAACAAAAAAAATAAGTGGGGAGTTTAAGTGCTGGTACAATTAATAGGTTAAGTTGGGTCTGTTCTTTTTTTTTTTTTTTTTTTAAGTTGGGTCTGTTCTGATACTAGATGTGTTTCTTTTAAAAAGTCCAAAAAAAGTCTCTACACAGCTGTCAGAGAGATTTGACACTCCCCACGTACCGCTGTAGAATAACTTCTTAGAAAGGATCAATTCACCAAGCAATAAAATAAAATTCTACAAGCTCAACAGCATGTTCAGTAACAAGAAAGTAATTACTGATTTTTCTCTTGAAAGAGTTATTTTCTATGTTCATCAAATGTTTCTCCAGATGTCTATAAAAAATGAAAGGCAGGACACAGAAGTCTGCAGTGAGTGGTGTCCTCTTGTCCTCTGCCATTGGTTGAGGGGAAAGTTCACAGTCCTATGTGAGAGCCCCAAATGAGGCTCAACAGGCTCAATTGCCCCTAGGTTGGCAATTTTTTTCAAAGATTTTATTATATAAAGATTTTCTATTTATATTACATATATAATATAAATATAAATATATATTATATAATATATATTATAAATATATAATATTTATATAATATAATATTAATATAATATATAATATAAATATATAATATATTTATATAATATATTATATAAATATAATATAATATAAATATATATTGATATTATATTTTATGTTTCTATAATTTATATTATATATTTACATATTATATAAAGATTTGTTTGAGCAAGAGAGAGAGAGAGAACAAGTGGGGAAAGGGCAGAGGGAGAAGCAGGTTCCCCACTGAAGAGGGAGCCTGCTGTGGGCCTCGATCCCAGGACCCTGGGATCATAACCTGAGCTGAAGGCAGACGCTTAACCAACTGAGCCACCCAGGTGCCCAGGTAGTTTTTTGGTTAGCTACCTTGTCTGATGTAAAACTATAAAGCAGTCCCTGTGCCTTCTCTTTACTTTTCTGAGAAAATAGCAAATAAACAACTTGCTTAACAGACACTTGGACCTACTAACCATTATTCTTAAATCCATGGATGATTTCTACAAAGCATGAACCTCAGCATAAGACATAAGAAGGCACCTGGGTGGCTCAGGTCCTGGGATCGAGCCCTGAATCTGGCTCTCTGCTCAGCAGGGAGCCTGCTTCCTCTTCTCTCTGTCTCTGCCTGCCTCTCTGTCTACTTGTGATCTCTGTCAAATAGATAAATTAAATTTTTAAAAAGAAAAGAAGAAGGCTTTAGACTAATAAGCTGCATCTGCATTTGTTTTGGTTGGGAAGGAGCTCTATGATAAGTCCCAAGCTCCTCTGATGATGTCTTCTCCCAAGATGCTTCTCATATAATTTCTGTAAAAAGGAAATATGGACGTAATTACTGAGCTAGGCAAAAGTCAATGCGGGCACTCACTACCAAGCAGGCCCTTTCCAACCAGCCCCAGCTGAGATCACAGGGAGCCTGCTACATCAGAGGTTCTCAGCCTGAGAGTTACATCTGAATCTTGTGAGAGCCTTTTGAAAAAGTACCCAGGCCCCAGACCCAGTGCCAGAGATTTTGATTTAATTGGTCTGGGGAAGGGTGGGTTTTTTTTTTTTTCAAGTTCTGGCCGTGATTATAATGCACACTCAGGACTGAAACCACCACATTAGAAAAAGCTATGAGCACAGCTTGTTCTGTAAGGAATTTCAACACCAACAGAAAGAGGATATTCTAAATAATAATACTTGGTAATCCAACAGGGTCCAATTCTCATGTGATAGAAAAATGCAGGTGGCAGGGCTGGATACTCCCTGGGGTGGTTAGAAAATGCAGGGTGATGGGGATGCTTAAGTTTTAAAAAGATGACCTTTCCATGGCCGTCATAGATATCCTTTCCACATATTCCCCCCACCATCCTTTCAACACAATTTTTCTTTTAAAGCCCATACAAGCAGACTGTGCTCCCTGCCAAATTCTTAAATATGTACAAGGAATCCATTGTGTCACAGAATGTTGCCCAGAACCACCCCTCCTCTGGGCAGGCAGCTTCTTCCCCATGTCCTTAGCAAATCCAGAAAACTGGGGATGAGCTGGAAGGAATGATTCTTCCAGAAAACAGCAGAAGTTCTCAGGATAGCATGAAGTATGCCACAGGTGGGAATTCAGCAAGTCCGTTTTAGGAAAAGGTGAACAAAGCTCCACAAGGGTATCTTGAAAATAATGTAAGATCACACAATAGCCACAGTAACAATTTCCCCACAGCCCAAACACACTCACAGGACACTTTTTAGCAGGATAACATAGCTGGTTGCTTTTAAACAGCCATCCTGGTAATGCCTCATATAGGGAAACACACTCAAATGAGTTTTTTTTTTTTTTTTTTTTTTAAGATTTTATTTATTTATTTGGGAGAGAGAAAGAGGGAGCACAGGCAGGGAGAGGAAGAAGCAGACTACCCGCTGAGCAGGGAGCCAGACAAGGGGCTCGATGTCAGGACCCTGAGATCATAAGCCTGAGCCAAAGTCAGCCGAAGGCCAACTGAGCCAAATGAGCCGTCTTAAATGGGTTTAAACTTCTTCGGACATACTGATTCTGTGCACCTCGTATGCACAGAATCAGTATGTCAGCTGCAGTGGGTGACACAGGGGCCCAGCTCTCAAGGCAACCGAAGTGTTGCCCACACCCAGGCACTGACCTGCCACTGAATGAGCTGTGCAGAGAGAAGGTAAGAGAGGACTTTAGGAGAGGAGACCACCAGGGGCAGGAGTCATTGAGAAAGCACCAGGTAGAAATGAAAATTAGACCAGATCATGAAGTGTAGTTAGGATTTCAGAAAGAGAAGAGGGGCACCTGGGTGGCTCAGTCGGTTAAGCGTCTGCCTTCAGCCGCTTGGGTCATGATCCCAGGGTGCTGGAATCGAGTCCCACATCGGGCTCTCTGCTCGGTGGGGAGCCTGCTTCTCCCTCTCTCTCTCTACCTCCTCCTTGCTTGTATGTGCTCTCTCTCTCAAACAAATACATAAAATCTTGAAGAAGGAGGAGGAGGAGATGGAAAAGGGCAAGAGAAGGGGAAGAGAATAAGGCAGGTAAAATCCTCAGCAAAGCGTTGCAGCAGGAGCAGAAAGCGCCAACGGAAGGCAGACCCACGGCACAGGTGACTCTCAACAGTGTGCTGCCCTCACCAGCCACTACGTTTTGTTCATGCAAAAAATATATTTGTGCACCACTACAGGCAATTAAAGCAATGTGACTTCGCGACAGATCACAAGCCAGGAGAGCTGAGTGAAGCAATGTAAAGCAGCTCGCAAGCTTGCTGCCACGAAGAGAGCTCACAAAGTCAGCAAGGAAGATGGTGTGACTCTAAAAGCCAAGGGAACATTTCTTCTAAGGTAGGAAAGCACAACCCTGGCCCTGGGCTCAACCTGCAACACAGCACCAGAGTGGCCAAGAGAACAGGGACGCTATGCTCCCTGTCACTGCCTTTGTGGGTAACACGAGACCACTTGCTACCGTGATGGGACTGGTGTTGCAGGGACTGCTTGCAAGTTTTCTGTGATTTTGAGTCTTTTCATCCCTCCAAGCATGCAGTAAATGACTGAAATATTTCAGAGAATACTGTGAATAAAAAAGAAGAACAAGCTGGGAATCTCCAGACTAAGCAAGTAGGACCACATCCGGTATTCACTGGGGAATCACTGATGGTTGTTCCCAGGAGAGTGACTTTATGGAAGGACATGGCGGGAAGAATCATCTTGCCATTCAATGCAAACTGGAGTGGAAGGAGGAGAGAGTACACAAACACGGGCAAAGTGATTTCAATTCCCCTAACATAGTAATTTTGAAAACTAGGAAAAGAATATATAACTTTCTACTTCTCAAAGAAATTTCAGAAGTATTGTCTTCTACCTAGGAAAAAAAAAAAAGTGATGGAAGGAAAAACAGTAAATCGTGCCCCCAAAGAAAGTGCTAACACGGCCATATGCCCCCTTTACACATTTTCCATTCGTTCCAACTTAATCACATTTCAGCCATGTGGTTTTGGTCAAATGGCTCAATCTCTGCAAACTTGGTTTTCTGATCTGTGGAATGGAGACAATATGACTATCATGCCATACCATGGGGTCTTGTGAGGACTGCATGAAAGAAGGTATGCAAACCACCTCTTCCTTATGTATATGGAAGCTCTTTGTTTGGACCTCCTTAGCTCTGGGCAAGAAATGCCTTTCTTACAGGACTTCCAATATGCCCCAAATATGTGGGTTACGATGCAGTTCATGTTATTATGCCATAGAAATCCTAAAAGATATCTCTAGGAAAACCTGCCGTCTAGCATGAGAAATATTGAAAGCTTGAGTTGAGTGACTCGAAACTGATTTAAGGAGTCAATGAATTCAAACTTTGTTATCAAAGGAGTGCTTGTTGGCTCTGCTCAGACCTCACTTACCACCTTCTTCAATGGGAAAATGGCGCCTTTTTAATTTTTTTCCAAAAAAGCAACAGCACCCATGAGGAGAGGGACCATCAGAACACAGGTTCCCAAAACAGACAGTGGCCAGTGGTGTCCCAGGACAGAGAATCACACACTCCTTCTAGGCCTCCTGTGTAACTCCAAAAATGAAAACCCAGGGCTCTTTGTGAGAGATTCACCCCACACTGAAGACAAGGCTCGTTTGTGCACAAACAACCTGGGAGGTAAGTGCAGTGGCGTTGGTGTAGACAGCATCAGCCACTTATTCTAGATGCCAGGGACATAAAACACAGCCCTGCTCTCTCACTACTGCTGGGAAAGAGCACATGCGTTGTGTCCGAATTTCTCTTCCTCCCTCCCAACTGTGATTCCCAACCCCCACTGGGTTCCAGTTTCAGTTAAGACACCAAGTCACAAAGCAGTCACTCAGGCTACAGCTGGGACATTCAATTTTTCCCATTCCTCTCCTTACTCCTTTTTTTTTTAATAAAAAATTATATGTGTTTAAGTGTACAACATAATGATTTAATATATATATAGACATAGTGAAACGATTACTTCAGGCAGGTATTTGACACACCATCTCCTCACATACTTACCTATTCTGTGTGTAATGAGAGCACCTGAATTGTACTCTTTCAGTAAATTTACAATATTCGATACAATATTATAACTGTAGTCACCATGCTGTACATTATAACTCTAGACATTGTTATCCAATATAGCTGCAACTTCAGACCCTTTGACCACATTTCCCCAACTTCCCTGCCACTGGACACCCCCATTCTACTCTCTGCTTTTCTGTCTTTAACTTTTTCTTAGATTTCACATATTAGTGAGATTGTGAAGTTGTTTTCTTCCTGTGTTTGGCTTATTTCACTTAGCATAATGTCTCCAGGTACATCCATGTTGCTGCCAATGGCAGGATCTCTTTCTTTTTAAGGCTTCATAATATTATATTGTTGTATCTACCACAATTTCTTAATCCATTCATCCATCAACAGACACTCCGGTTTTTTCATATCTTGGCTACCATGACTAATGCTGCAAGGATCATGAAAGAGCTGCTATCTCTTCAAGGTACTGATTTCATTTCCCTTGGGTATTTACCCAGGAGAGGATTTGCTAGACCTGATGGTAGTTTTATTTTTAATTTTTTGAGGAACCTCCAAAGTGTATTCCATCATGGGTGTACCAATTTAGTTCCCACCAACAGTGTACAGGGATGTCTTTTCTTCACATCCTCACCAACTTATTTTTTGATAATAACCATCCTAACAGATGTGTGGTTTTGGTTTGTATTTCCCTGATGATTAGTGATTTTGAATGCCTTTTCATATACCTGTTGGCCATTTATATGTCTTTTTTGGAAAAATAATCAGGTCCTTCTCAGTTTTTAATTAGATTTTTTTTTTAACTATTGAGCTATATGAATTCCTTGTATATTTTGGATAGTATCCTCTCAGTAGGTGTATAATTTGCAAATATTTTCTTCCAGTCCATAGGTTGCAATTTCATACTGTTGATTGTTTCCTTTGCTGAGCAGAAGCTTCTTAATTTGACGTAGCCCCACTTGTTTATTTTTTGGTTTTGTGGCCTGAGCTTCTGATGTCATATCCAAAAAGTCATTGCCATAGCCAATGTAAAAGAACTTTTTCTTCTAGGAGTTTTAATGTTTCAAATCTCAATTTTAAGTCTTAAATCCATTTGAATTGATTTTTGGGTATGATGGAATTAAGGATCAGTTTCATTCTTTTGCATGGGGTTATCCAGTTTCCTTGACATCTTTACTGAAGGGATAATCCTTTCCTCCATTGTGTATTTGGCATCCTTATTGAAAATAAATGACTGTATATGTTTTGGTTTATTTCTGGGCTCTCTATTCTGTTCCATTGGTCTATGTGCCCGCTTTTATGCTAATACCATATTATTCTGATTAATATAGCTACAAAGCTATGTGATTCAGAATCAGGAAGTGTGATGCCTCCAACTCTGTTCTACTTTTTCAAGATTGCCTTGGCTATTTGGAGTCTTTTGTGGTGCCATACAAATTTTAGAATTGCTTTTTCTATTTCTGTGAAAAATGCCATTGGAATTTTGATAGGTATTGCATTGAATCTGAATATCACTTGGGGTAGTTTGGACATTTTAACAATACCAATTCTTACCCACAAACACAAGATATCTTTCCATTTATTTATATTATCTTCATCTCTTTCACCAGTGTTTTATAGTTTTCAGCATATAATCTTTCTCCTCCCTGATTAAGTTTTTTTAAAATATCTTATTCTTTTTGATGTTATCATAAGTGGAATTATTCTCTTGATTTCCTTTACAGAGAAATCATAGTTGGTATAAAGAAATGCAACTGATTTTTGAAGATTTTATTTATTTATTTGAGAAAGAGAACAGAGTGGGTTGGGGGAAGCAGAGGAAGAGGGAGAAGCAGACTCCCTGCTGAGCAAAGATTCCAACCTGGGGCTTGACATGGGGTTTGATGGGGGGCTGGGGGGTTAAATCTCAGGGTGCTGGGACCATGACCTGAGCTAAAGTCAGACCCTTAACTAACTGATCCACCCAGGTGCCCCAATTTTGTATGATTATTTTATATCCCTTACTGAATTTGTTTATTAATTCCAACAATTTTTTTGTGGAGTCTTTAGAGTTTCTGCATATGGAATCATGTCCAATGCAAACAGAAATAATTTTAGTTCTTCCTTTCCAATTTAGATTCCTTTTTTTTTTTTCTTGTCTAATTGATTGTGTTAGTACTTCCATTACTTTGTTGAATAGAATTGGCAAGAGTGGGTATCTTTACCTTGCACCAGATCTTAGAAAAAGTGTTTTCAGTTTTTTCCCATTGATTATGATGTTATCTGTGGGGTTTTCATAAATGGCCTTTATTGTGTTGAGAAAATTTATTGTTCTACCTATTTTTTTAAAAAGATTTTATTTATTTATTTGACAGAAATCCCAAGTAGGCAGAGAGGCAGGCAGAGCGTGGTAAGGAAGCAGGCTCCTTGCTTAGCAGAGTGCCTGATGCAGGGCTCAATCCCAGGACCCTGAGATCATTACCTGAGCCGAAGGCAGAGGCTTAACCCACTGAGCCAAACGCATCTATTGGGATGATCATGTGCTTTTCATATTATATCTTCTTCATGTGACTGATTTTATGTATAATAAATTAAACTTGTATTCCAGGGACAAATCCCACTTAATTGTGATATACAATCTTTTTAATGCATAGTTAGGTTGGGTTTGCTAGTCTTTTGTTGAGTTTTTCTGCATCTATGTTCATCAGAGATATTAGCCTATAGTTTTCTTGTGGTACCTTTGTCTGGCTTTGATATCAGGATGATATTGGCCCCCTAAAATGAATTTGAAGGTATTCCTTCTACTTTTATTTTTGGAAGAGTTTAAAAAGAATTGGTATCAGTTCTTTTTTTTTACTATTTGGTAGAATTTAGCTATGAAGCCATTTGGTTCTAGGCTTTTCTTTGTTGGTAGGGGAAGGTTTATTACTACTTCAATCTCTATTTGTTACTGGTCTGTTCAGTTTTTCTATTTCTATTTCTTCTTGATTCAGTCTTGGTAGATTGTATGTTTTTAAGAATTTATCCATTTCTTCTAGGTTATCCAATTTGTTCACATGTAACTGTTCATAATAGTCCCTTAGGATCCTTTTTATTTCTGAGGCATCTGTTGTAATGGCTCCTCTTTCATTTCTGATTTTAGTTGAGTCTTCCCTCTCTCTCTTTTTTTCTTAGTGTAGTTAAGAGTTTATCAGTTTTATTTATTTTTCAAAACCTAATTCTGATTAGATACTTCTAGATACATAGGACAGCTAACAATAATCTAATTTTATATCTAAAAGTGTTGCAACATACAAAACACAATTATCTCCTCAACATGTACCTTCTAAAATGGCCCCAGTGATCCCAGCCTCCTGGTAGTCACACCCTTCTGTCATCCCCTCCCCTCTGAGTATGGGCTCGACCTAGTAACTTGCTTCTAATAAACAAAATACAGAAAATTTATGGATTTACTTTCAATATGGGTTATAAAAGACTGTGACTTTCAACTTTCTTTCTTTTGCCTTCTCTCTTGCTTGGTATGATGAAGCAAGCAGCCATGTTGCAAAGACACTCTACGAAGACACCCATGTGGCAAGGGACCAAAGGAAGCCTGTGGCCAACAATTCATGAAGACCCAAAGTCTCAATCCAATAGCCTGCTAGGAAATGATCCTGTCAACAACCATGTGGAAGACCTAGGAAGGAAATCTCTGCCAGGTAAGCCTGGTGATTGTAAACTTGTGAAAGACCCACAGCAAAAAAATAAATAAATAAATAAAAAATAAAAAAAAATTCCAGCTAAGTCTCACCTGTATTTCTGACCCAAAGAAACTGTGAGATAATAAATGTTGTTTTCTTACGCTCCTAAGTTTCAGGATAATTTATTACATAGCCATATATAAATAATATGGCCACCTGGGCTGAGCACATTTTTTAAAAAAATTGATGTTATAATAAATAACATTCTCCCCATTTCTAATTTCTCTTTGAAAACTAAAGCTAAAAAAGAATATTCATTCATATGACAAAGATGCTGAAAGAGTCCTATGTGCAGGGCATTCAACAAGGTATTGAGGAAGATAAAAAGCTGAAAAAGACTAGATGCTTGCTCTCAATGCATTTTTAGTGTGAGTAGAGAAGGGATATTAGCCCTGATATATAGCCACTGAATAAAGAGATTTAAAAAGGAGAAGTGAGGGGTACCTGGGTGGCTCAGTTGGTTAAGCAACCACCTTTGGCTCAGGTCATGATTCCAGAACCTGGAATCAAGCCCCACATCCGGCTCCCTGCTCAGAGGGGAGTCTGCTCCTCCCTCTGCCCCTCACTCTGCTCTGATGCTCTCTCTCTCTCACACACACACATGCTCTCTCTCAAATAAATAAAATCTTTTTTAAAAATTTACTTTTAAAAAAGGAGAAGTGAGAGGATGCTGAAGGTTATTGCAGTCTTTTGGGGCCATGAAAAAAAAAAACACATAAGTAGGCAGCAAATGAATGGGGCAAGTCAAAGAAAGATGTTGATAAAGCCTTCTGGGAATGAAGAGGAGGAAGGATGACCCATGTAGGATCATAAGGGAAGGCTTCTTGATAGAAATGCAATTGACACAAACCTTGCTTGTCAGGGACAATTTTAACATAAAGGTTTTGGGGAAGGGTATGATCAGGGGAAAAGCCATTCAAGCAAAGCAAGGAAGCCAGAACATATAGAGAGAAAATAAGTACTAAAATTCAAAGCAAATTTATCCCCGACTCAACTTTTCCTTAACTGGATCCCCAAACTTCCAACAATCACTCTAACACCACTTGAATGAGAGCAAGTGTGAGAAAGGGGACAGATTCATTTCTAGGGCTCCTCCCAGGGCTGTGGAAGGGGCCCATGCACGCGAAGGGGCCTGAAGCTCCAGCTTCATGGGGTGTCTGTCTCTGGTAACAGTCAAGAGAGTCTCTCATATTTTTTCCTCTGGGTCCAGGTTTGTGAGCATGTTGAACAGGGCAAGCTATAGGCCTTGTCATCTAATCAATTTCTCTGTGTGTAGAGAAATTACTGAGGTTTCTCCTACTCAGATAATTTTATGAGTCTAATAATAAAGCAGGTTTGTGGAACAGGTATTATGCTTGTTACCGCTCAGAACTGCTGAAAGAGTAAAATCAGAGGATTTATTAGAAAACACTTGGCAAACTCTAATACACCTCACACAATGTAAATTATGAAAATTAGGAATTCTAGTAGAGGAAGATGATTATTGGAGATGTTCGGTGCTTGTGAAAGGTCACACTGTGCTTGTCAGAGCTGGGGTTCCAACCAAGGATCCCTACGACTAGAGACACCCATTTTATAGTTAGCCAGAACACAGGGTCTGAGTTCAAAGTTCAGTTTGGTCACTCACTAACTAGAGATTGGACAAGTTCTTTAATTTCTGTGAGCCTCAGTTTCCTCATCCATAAGACAGGAGTTACAAAATGCCCTTCACAGCATCATTTGAGAGGATTCAAAGATATAATGTGTATAAACGCTCAGCACAGCTTAGTATATAGAAAGCACTCAATAAATGGAAGTTATGGTGATGATTGTTACCATTTCGTACCATTTTCACTGAACCAGTCAGCACTCCATTCTAGAAGCTCACTGGTCATGTTTTCTGGTTCCAGCAGTATCAAAAATAGACAGAATCTGTCTTCAACATCTTACCACTCCCTTTTCCAAGTGCTTCTTCTCCAGATCTCCCTTCCTGGGCTGAAACCTCATGTTCAAGTAAGGCTTGGGGTACTATCCCAGGCATCCTGTCCTTTTCTATCTCACCTTCAACTGTGTCTCATTCCTCCTAGACCCTAAACTCTGCTTTCCAAAGTATCAGCGAATTACTTGACAGACTAACCCACTAAGGGACTGACAGCTAAAACTGTCCAGCACATTACCCTCCCCACCCCACCTGAAATATCTTCATCCTACCAGGACACTTTAAGGCACACAAGCTGTACATAAACCATACGCATGGCCCTGCCTCTTATAAACCCACCTCTGTAGCTCCAGGTTTGAAAGCCTAAAGGACACAGACCACTAAAAGATTGAATCAGGTTTTGCCTATGTTGGAAGAAAAATGAGCAGTGAAATCAATTTCCCATAGCCTAGTCTCAAAGAATATTTTAAAAACTCATGCTTGCAAGAAAAAAAAAAGATTGAGAAAAAAAAAGATTTCTAAAAGAGATGCAGAAATAAAACCAACACATTAGGTAGATGTGAGGACAGACCAAATTTCCCTCTTTAAAAATAAGCAGGAAAATGCAATATATAACCAGGTCCATCTGGCAAGAAGAGAAAGAAGGTTAGGAAAGGCAGCCACCCAAGATGTACCCTTCTAGGATGTGAATACAACATCAGCAGGCTTAAAGCCCTGTCCCTGCTCCGGGGATGGGACTCCATCTCTCAGTTCCTTAGTTTTGTTACCAAAGAAGGGTACCCAGTAGCACCGTGGTCATGCCACTCTTTAAAAATATCCATCATTTTTCTGAAGGTGTCAGGTTAAAAAACATACTTTCTCACTTATAGTAATGTAGAAAAATAATATAGAAAACTAATATTTAATTTAAAGGAATGTATATTTGCAGAATATAGAAAATAACAGGAAGAAAAATCAAAGTCATCTCTAATCTCTCTGCCAAAGGATAATTACTAAGATTTTTCACTGTGCAGTTTTTCTTTCTTCTTCTCTCTAGATAGATATACATAGATATAGACATATATAAGTATATATACACACACATATAAACAGAACGAAATGGTTGAGTTCATCTTGTGTATAAAATTCTGTAATGTGATTTTTTTATCTCATTATATAACATTCTTTATAAACTTAATGACTGCATGGTATTTTATATAAAGGGACCTTAATTTGTGAAATCATTCTACACTGTTCAACACTTAGTTATTCCTATTTTCATGAATTAATATAAATACCAATATCGGAGGGTTATTTGCACACATATCATTCCAGTTCCAATTATTTCCTTTGGATGGATTGCTAGCAGTAGAACTACTGGGTCAACAAGTTCAATATTTTGAAGGCTCTTACAAGAAACTGCCAAATTTCTTTCCATCAAATATATAGCAATTTATCATCCCACCAGAAAATACAAAATGTGCACCTTGTCACCACCTCCCCCCATGCAATGACTATTAGTTTTAAAATGAGCAAATAGAGGAAGATGTACTTTTGAGCCAATTAAATTTGTGGCCTCTCTGCCAACTCTCATCAGTAGCCATTTCCCCCAAGTAAATCCAGAAATGATTATCATAATAGTACCAAGTGCAATGAACAGAGTTCTGATGTTGCAAGGAGATTCTTTTTTTTTTAATATAATTTTTTATTTTTTATAAACATATATTTTTATCCCCAGGGGTACAGGTCTGTGAATCACCAGGTTTACACACTTCACAGCACTCACCAAAACACATACCCTCCCCAATGTCCATAATACCACCCCCTTCTCCCAAACCCCCTCCCTCCAACAACCCTCAGTTTGTTTTGTGAGATTAAGAGTCACTTATGGTTTGTCTCCCTCCCAATCCCATCTTCTTTCATTTATTCTTCTCGTACCCACTTAAGCCCCCATGTTGCATCACCACTTCCTCATATCAGGGAGATCATATGATAGTTGTCTTTCTCCGCTTGACTTATTTCGCTAAGCATGATACGCTCTAGTTCCATCCATGTTGTCGCAAATGGCAAGATTTCATTTCTTTTGATGGCTGCATAGTATTCCGTTGTGTATATATACCACATCTTCTTGATCCATTCATCTGTTGATGGACATCTAGGTTCTTTCCATAGTTTAGCTATTGTGGACATTGCTGCTATAAACATTCGAGTACACGTGTCCCTTTGGATCACTACGTTTGTATCTTTAGGGTAAATGCCCAATAGTGCAATTGCTGGGTCATAGGGCAGTTCTATTTTCAACATTTTGAGGAACATCCATGCTGTTTTCCAGAGTGGCTGCACCAGCTTGCATTCCCACCAACAGTGTAGGAGGGTTCCCCTTTCTCCACAACCTCGCCAGCATCTGTCATTTCCTGACTTGTTGATTTTAGCCATTCTGACTGGTGTGAGGTGATATCTCATTGTGGTTTTGATTTGTATTTCCCTGATGCCAAGTGATATGGAGCACTTTTTCATGTGTCTGTTGGCCATCTGGATGTCTTCTTTGCAGAAATGTCTGTTCATGTCCTCTGCCCATTTCTTGATTGGATTATTTGTTCTTTGGGTGTTGAGTTTGCTAAGTTCTTTATAGATTCTGGACACTAGTCCTTTATCTGATATGTCGTTTGCAAATATCTTCTCCCATTCTGTCAGTTGTCTTTTGATTTTGTGAACTGTTTCCTTTGCTGTGCAAAAGCTTTTGATCTTGATGAAATCCCAATAGTTCATTTTTGCCCTGCAAGGAGATTCTTAAGGGATCTCCGTAAGGAACCGTTCAGACAGTGGATCAGTCAGAATCCCAGCAGGAACCAGACTGTGCTCTAGAATGGGAAGTTGACCAGCATTTAATATATAATTGTATAAAGAGAAAGGGACAGAGTCCAGACTGACAGAAGGGCAGGAGGACAGACTGAAGGAGCTGCCACCACCTTAGGGCTACAGGGGAGGAGGAGGGAATAGGACCAATTGCTAGAGAGAGTAGGGAAGGCCCAAAGCTGGATGCAGGTCCACAGGTGGGAGCCAAGAGAAGGACCCCCTGACTTTGCTCTCCAGACTTCCTCCCAGTGTCTTCCATTGCATGAGCACAGCTCACTTCTACAGGGCAAGACAAGGGACCCGGGTTACTATGGACTCAATGTGCCCCTTCCTCATATTGAAGCCCTAACTTCAGTAAGATGGTATTAGGAGGTACTTCGGTTTACAAGAGGTCATGAGGATGGAGTCCCTATGCTGATATTAGTGTCTTTATAAGAGATGGAAGAGACCAGAGTCCACACTGTCTCTCCCCACCATGAGAGGAGACAGCAAGAAGGCAGCCTTCTGCAAGCCAGGAAGAACCCTCGCCAGAAACAGAATCAGCTGGCACCCTGATCTCGGACTTCCCACCCTCCAGAATCGTGAGAAGGCAATAACTGTGGTGTTTTGTGCTAGCAACCCAAGCAGGCAAAGATGCTGGTAGGTATAGTCATAGAGCTCAGCCTGC
Organism: Mustela nigripes; assembly: GCF_022355385.1. NCBI lineage: Eukaryota > Metazoa > Chordata > Mammalia > Carnivora > Mustelidae > Mustela > Mustela nigripes. Next base: position 103,908,236 of record NC_081569.1, read on the forward strand.
CAGGTAGCAGAGGAGGACCAAAGGACAGACCGTGGCGGGGGGCCGGGGTGGGGGAGGTAAGGGGGTAAACCGAAACCATCCAGTGCAGACAGCTGGTAGGAGACACGCAGTCTTTGCTTCACAAACCATCATGGTAAATAATTCATCTAGCATTACTGTTTTGTGTGGAATTCTCAAGCAGCAAATGGGTATATCACAATGTAATCATTTCCTTTTATTTCAGTAATTTACAGAGTAAAAATCTGGAAGCTTTTTTCTTCTCAAGAGACCAGAATCTATTTGTGGGTCCAAAAGCATATTTGCAAAATAGAAGAAACATTACCTTTATCTTTATATCAGTGAGGCAAAGGAATGCATTCTAATAAGCAACTCAGTGGGGAAAAAAAAAACCCTATTGTGATTAAATTTATATTTCTAGAGAAATGCAGGAAATAGTCATGAATGTTTCATTAAAACTCTTCCTCATCATAGATGTATATCCGTGTCCTAACAAGTACATGTTTTTAGCACTACAACTCTCCAAGCCAGCACACAACTCTGTAAAATTGTCTTTAATCCCTCACAAATGACTCTGGAGTCCCACTGAGGCTTTATCACACATTATTTAGTAAATCCATGAACCTACAAACCAGGAGACTTGGAAAACCATAGCAACCAGGGATGAGACTAGAGAGGTGGCGAGTGTTTGAAAGACAGCACTGGGAAGGCCATGCAGCCTTCCTGAGCTAGGAAGCCACTCCCTTCCAGCCCACCCTGTTTGACTTGACCTTGCCTTCTTCACTCCTCCCTCCCCTGCAGACCTGGCACAGAACTTGTAGCTGGAATGGGCTTAGGAGTTTAAAACTGTTATCATTTTGTACATGAGGAAAAGGAGACCCAGAGATTTCGAGTGGCTTGTTGAAGGTCACAAAACTAATACATGTGAAAGAGAAAACACTAGACCTCAAGTCCTGATTCTAGCCCAAAGCTTTTACCAACCCTAATTTCTACATGGTCTGGTTCTTTACATGGAATAAGTGAAAAGAGAACTCAAATTCCACCTACATCTCTGAGAGCAATAAACAAATTGTTATGGCCATTGAAAGGAGCACATTGAAACTGAAATAATCTATAAAATTGCACTCACTAATAAAGAAATTTCACATTTCATAGCATGTTTACGCTTCAGAAAATATCACAAAATATATCAGATGCTGGTTTCCGTCAGCAACTCCAAGACACACCAATGTATTTTGATTATAAGTCCTCATTGTTGTTGGAGTCATTCATTTAGTTGATGGTAAGTATTTTGAGAATGAGAGAGCAGTTATCCATTGACAATGTTAATGATGCAGGAAAAAGCCACAGATGCATAAAGAAGTATAACCAGGAACGTTCCCTACTTAGAGGTCATAGAAGAAAGAGCAGCTATGGAAAGCTTAGAGCTTTACCTGGTCACCAGCAGCACGAACAGCAGCCAATCTCAGGGCCACCTGACTGGAGACAGACAGAATTCTCATCCTCTCTCATGGCCTTTCATGACTTTACCTCAAGTCTACCCCAAGCTCTGCACGTTCTGGGGTATTAAGTGGTGTTTGTCAAGGACCATCCCTGCGAAGCAAAGTTCGATTTTCTCATTCTTTTATACACATCAGCCCAAATATTCCCAGGCCTAGGGCCTCCGGAGGATCTGACTCAGGGTTCTGACTCAGGCACCTGTGTGTGGTGAAAGCTCCCCAGGTGATTCCAATGAATCCAAACCAAGGTGCCTGAGCCGTGTCCCCTCGGGAGCTTTGGGCTTTAAGACCTGGGGGATCTATACTGTGAAAAAGCTCCCCTAAATTGATTTTCATACACACCCAAAAATGAGAAATGGCCTCTTCAACTGAGAGGCACAAATCCAGCCTCACCACCGGGGGATATAATGGAGCAATGACCTATGTTAAATGAACAGTCAAATACAGACAGGCTCCAGCCATGCCCACAGCTACCCTCTTGCTGGCTTTCCAACTTGGAGAAATGCTAAACTTGCTCCTTAGAGCGGCTGTTGAGTGTATTTAAGTATACCATGGAGACTGTAGGCAGAACTCTGATGCATCTCTTATTATTTTTTCATGTATTCACAAATCACCTTTATGAACACTAGTTTCACATCGAATAATAAAAACGTACATTAAACAAGAGCACAAACCAAGCAACAGCCTCCGCTTGAAAAAGTGTCTAATTTTATTCTTAGAATCTTTGTGTTATTTTCATATGTGAAGCCTGAACCCCATTTACAAAAGCATGTGCTGAATTAAGTGAAACGTAAAAGAAGGAACACACATCGTTAGAAGTTTATGCGTTAAAATAACATCAGAAGCAGACTCCAAAATTCATCCAAGACAAGAGCCACCAGGTGTTATAGGAAACATTTCACCAGAGCGCAAGTCACCAAGCATGGTATCTTCCAACTTCAGAACACAGAAGGACAACCCCAAAAGGACTGGGTTGGTAAAAATTAAGAATAAGTGACTCCCGAAAAGTACAAATCCTGTTTCAAACCAAATTCCTGCAAGAATTTTGCATTTCACTGAGTAACTGCAGCCCATTGGTGTACTCACGTTTTGTTTTGTTTTTTTTCCTCAAAGATCTTATTTATTTATTTGACAGACAGAGACCACAAGTAGGCAGAAAGGCAGGCAGAGAGAAATAAAGGGAAGCAGGCTCCCCGCTGAGCAGAGAGCCCGATTAGGGGCTCGATCCCAGGACCCTGGGATCATGACCCGAGCCGAAAGCAGAGGCTCAACCCACTGAGTCACCCAGGCGCCCCGGTGTGCTCACGTTTTCTCTCATTTTTTTCCCTCTACACACTTCATTCTCTCTGCTTTGCGTCAGCCCTAACACTGAGCCACAAAAATGTCAGAAATTATAGAGTGCAAATAGTGTCAAATCCTGTGCTCACAAGGAGGCCTCAAGTGGTAATCATGGATTTCTCAGTTTTAAATAGACAGAAAAATATGCTTCTTGCCTACAAAGCAAAATGATGACAATTGCAAAAACATCTCCATAGAGCTGATCCCTGGTCTCTGCTCTCCGTGATGGGGGATGGGGTGGGGGAGAGGGGTGGAGAGACAAAGCACAGGTGTTGGAGCAGACAGTGGCATAAGGAGGCCTTCATGCTATTAATGGAAAGTCCAAGTACAATGGAAGAGCAATATCTTATTTACTCCAACTAAAATGAGACCAAATCCTTCTTGTCCTGTCAGCGCAGTGAGCTACCTCTCAGAACACCAAAAAAGAATAGCTGAAGCATTCACAGACCAATACAAAAGCTGCCCTTTGCTGCAGAAACTTGAAAACAAAGCCAGTGTTATCCACCACCCCCGTGGGGTGACCCACCCCATCTCCCTCAGATGTCACCATCAGATCCTTGTTCCTCATTAAAGATCACATTATTTAAAGGGTCACAAAGCCCAGGTGAGTCTCATCGGCTGTCTCCAGTCAGCCCCTGCAGTTCACAAGGCGTGGAGAAGCCACATGAGCTGCAGCTACCTCTCAGCTACCTACAGCCAGATAAAGAAATGGATGGGGAATATAATTAAAATTCATTAATAATGGAAATGTTTACATAAACCAATAATTTCTTCCAAGCCTTTCTCAACACCCCTAAAAAGCAGCAAATGACTGATTTGCATTTCACACCCTCGCCCTTCTTACAGAATGATACTCAAAATATGACTGACAGGAAAGCGAGAGGGGAGCATGAAGATTCTCTAATATTTCTGCCATGTAATTATCTCTGGAGTACCCAAGAGCTGCTTGGAGAGAAATGGTCCCAGCCCAGTTTCTGTTGCTCTTGATATCATGGAGTCAAGAAAGACCTCCCAGATTCAACATGCCTAACACCTCATTTCCCAACGGCCGTCCAAGAACAAGCCCGTCACCCTTACAGCCTCCCTAGCCACAGCCGCCGCCGTTGAATCATCCCACCATTGAGTCCTTCCGCCATTGATACCTTGGAGTTAGCTGTGGCTCCATCTTATCCTGGTATCGGGTCTCGGCTCTCCCCAAGTGATTTCAACTCCCCCTCCAGGGCCTCTCAGAACTGTCCTTTCTTTTTTCTTCCATTGTTTGGGCTGAGAGTTAAACAGTGAGAGGAATTTTCCAAGCAAACCTGTTCAGAAGGCATTCTGAGCAACAGAACAGTCTGCACCAAGACATAAGTGTGCGAGAGTGCAGCACAGCCAGAAACGGCTGGTGATCTGATGTGGCTGCGTCCTGAGTGGCAAAAGTGAGGTGAGAAAGGGCTCTGACAGGAAGGACCCTCCGTCCCCAAAGGAGAGGCCTGAAATTTTCCCAGGAGGCCGGTAGTTTGTAGACTTCAGTAATGTGACTAATGCCTTATCTACATACCACATATATTATTTGCTTTTTTTATAAATTGATTTTTCTATATTAATCCAATTTTTAACATGAAATTTTTCTTTTCACTTTTACAATTTTATTATGAAAATTTTCAAATGTACACAAAAGTGGAGACAATAGTAAAATAAATCTACTTGTACCTAGCACAACAAATATCAACCAATGTCTAATTTTGTTTCCTCTCTATGTCCCCTACCACCCCACCTCCACCAGCCACACACAGCTGAATAACCTTGTCTCTGATAAACGGATCATAGGTACTATATCATTTAATATATATATGACTTTATAAAGCATAACTGTAATACCATCATCACACCCAAGAAAGTTAAATATCCTCAATATCACCTAATGTCTAGGACATTGACATCACTGCCATCTATAAAAAACTGAAATAATTTGCCATCAATTTTTAGAAGAAAATAATATTCAAATTATGGCATCATATTTTGCATTTGGAACCTTAGCTTGAGGCCTGTTCTGCTTATTAAAAATGGAGATTAGAAAGTGTTAGATACACCAGTTTTATACTTCCTCATTGTCAAAAGGAGAAGGGCTGAAAGGGAATTTAGAAAGGAATACATTTCTTACTATGTAACTTAAGATTATTATGTCATGCCTACATACCACCTCTATCATCTTGCATTTCACCAGGAATCTATGCCTCACACTTTGGGAGACATTGTTATGGAGAATAAGGAGCCATCTAAGAATTCTGGGCTTGACGGGCCTTATGATTTGGGAAAACTAACAACAGCAAGAACAGGAGATTACAAGGGAGGAAGGGACACCCTCTTACTACGTTCTACAACTCACTGAGTCACCCCAATACTTCCTGAGAAATTGAGAGTAGTGGGGTCTCTTAGTGCTCTAGTAGGGGAACACACAAACTCACTTACATGCCCTCAACCAAGAAATAAGCCTCTTATATTGAAGAAGATTTTCTCTGACTGATCTCACAGCTTCCAGGGAAGGGGATGTACACGAATGTTCAGGAAGGGAGAGGAAAGAAACACTATCTAGCCAGCTAGATCAGTCAACCAGATCAAACCTGGCAGTCAATGAGGTGACTGATGTCACAGATGGCCCTCACATCCCAGCCCATCATTTCCTGAACCTTCACACCACCCAAGTTAACCCCTGTCTCTTCAAAGCTAATCTTCCCCAGAAGGGGCTTTCGTGCCAGGCCCCAGATCCTCTTTCTTCATGAGCATGCTCTCCTGTGACTAAATCACCAAGCCTTCAAGAAATGCCAAAATGTGACATTTTCCAGAATATTTCTCACCCCCCGCCCCCACACACATACACTCAAATATCTTCCATGGCTCCCCTTTCACACAGAGAAAAGTTCACATCTTTGCTGTACTATTCAAGGATCTCCCAGATCTGGCTCTCACTAATCTTTCCAACTTTATTCTTCCAGAGCCCTCTGCTTTAGGCTCCCTGATTTAGTCTCTGTCACCCAAACACGCCCAGGCACAAAAATCATTTATGTCAACCTGACATAGTTTCATACTACCCACATCCTGATCCTTTCTCACTCATTATTTTGTCCCACCTTTCCAAGGTAAAAGCCAGAAAAGTCATATCTCCAGACCCCCTAATATTGGGGTATGGGAATGCGACTTAGCATCTCGATTTTGCTCTCTGGTGCAGATTGTGTGAATTCTCAGATTCCTTTCATAAACTCTCTTTTGACTGAAATTAGCTGGAGTTGGTTCCGCTGTAAACACCCCAAGACCTTTACTGACGCATTGTCCCTGTTCCTTAACTTAGCCCACTTCCTGTGCTGAAAAATCCCCTCAGTCTTCTACACACAACCAAGCCTAACCCCTCTTTCACATTCCATCCTGTCCAAGGTGTCTGCCTTAAGTTTCCTCAAACACTCTTCCCAAATGCAGGCAGCTCATTGTTTGTATCACTCATTGGAAAGTTAACACATGCTTTTCTATTTTATAGCTCTAGTTTTTTGCCATATCCTATGTCTACAACTTGAATATGAGTCCCTGTGTTATTACAGATTCAATAGTTAGCAAGTTCTTTCTATGGGTAAAGTGTTTGCTAACTGCCAATGATAACAAAGGACTAAACCAAAAATCTTAAGTCCTTGGCAACTCACAGGCCATTGGGAGAAATAGGTTAGGAAACAAAAGGATACAAAACAATGTTCCAAATAGAGGTTCTGTGAGGTTGGGTGGGGGAAGAACTCTTTCTGGGTAGGTTCTAGGAAAGTAGAGAAGATGAAAGTGAGGGTTCATGAGCAAGTGGGAATTCACCAGACAGGCAAACAAAGAAGAAGGGAATGTCTTTTTCTTCTTAGACTCCTGCGATCCCCAAAACTTACCTTGTTCCCTAAACATTCTACATGCTCAAATTCTCTTCTAGTCTGAGGCCAGCAGTGCCTATATCCAAGCATTTCAACAAAAAGTCTTAATCAAAAACCAGTAAAAGAAAATGAAGGAATCCAAGAAAACTGAGTCGATTTTGTTTTTTCCAAATCCACACGTCTTCATTGAACACTTGCTATATGAAATATAATTTAATGCTGCCCCTGCCTTCAAGGTCTACCGCTTGTTTAAATGCAGTCTAGCTGAGAAGCTATATATATAAAAGCAAGGAGACTTATACAACAGTAAAAGACATGACAGTTCAGTCTAGTAATAGAAAAAAAAGGCCTAAGTAGCACAAGATCAAGTGCAAAAATTAATGCAACCATGACAATTTGTTTTAAAGAGTGATCACTTCACACTACGTGAGTCAGGGGAAACCTTACAGAGATAAAGATATATAGAGAGAAGTGTTAAATGAGAGGTGGAAACACACAGGATAAGTTCAGGGATTAGTAAATAAATCAATTTGGATGAAATGGAGAACTTGACTGGGAGAAAAGCATGAATAAAAGAACTAGAAAAAGAAAACTAAAAAAATTTGATTACCTACTGCAGGAGGCTCCCAGGTGAAATCTGAAACTGGCCCCCATACACGCAGGGCAAGGAGAGACTGAAGAAAGAGGCAGGCCACTCCAGACTGGGAGGGGGTAGATCTGATAATGAAGAGAACTTACTTCCAAGGCTTGTCATGGGTGGCACAAGATGAGTAGATGTCTACACCTGCCAGCCAGAATCTTAGTAGTTTATAGAGAGGTCTTAACTGGGTTCAGTCACTTATACTGTACAGATGGTCTCAATAACACATAAACTACCTCAAGGCTATGCCCCTGAAAATGGTTCTGGCTATGAGAATGGTGGGCAAAACTTACATTCCAGAATGAGGAGCCTCCAAGAGCCTAGACTTAGCTCAAGGGTCAGCCAGCAATCACATCTTCTCAATGACCTCCTCCAGCAAGGGGTCACTTTGAGAATTTAGAAAACACACAGACATGCTCAGACACAAAGAACAGTAACTGCTTGTTGAGAACCTATTACCCATAAAATTATACAGCTGCCCATAAATTATCTAAATTAATACTCAGGTAAGAAGACAGGGGGCTGGGGCACCCGGGTGGCTCAGTGGGTTAAGCCGCTGCCTTCGGCTCAGGTCATGATCTCAGGGTCCTGGGGTCGAGTCCCGCATCGGGCTCTCTGCTCAGCAGCGAGCCTGCTTCCCCTCTCTCTCTCTGTCTGCCTCTCCATCTACTTGTGATTTCTCTCTATCAAATAAATAAATAAAATCTTAAAAAAAAAAAAAAAGACAGGGGGCTTAGTTCAAGTATTTTTTTCAAGGTCAGTCCAGAAATATCCAGATGCAAAAAACAGATGTGGCTCCTTACCTCTAGGGCTTACAGTCTAGCATCTTCAGAGCTCATAACTGGTTGGGCTGAATGTATATCCCAACTCTCAAGACCAGAGTCATCACTTTCCAGTACTTCTTTGTTCCTGTCCAGCACTCAACTATGTTAAATACTAGAAAACCTCACTCCCTCTTCAACTCACAACTTTTAGTCGGTTTCTGTGTAGGATATATGGGAGGGATTCTTGACCCAGCCTGCACATCACAATCACATGTTGGGCTTTTTAAAAATGCACATGTGCTGGACCCAGTCCCAAAGACCTGAACTGGAGCCAGGTATCTAACTTTCTGAAATATTCCACAGAAGATCCTTATCACAACCAGAGTTAAGAAATTGATAGATACTCAATAGTTCAAAACATATCTCAAAACTTATTGCCTAAGATCTAAAAAAAAAATCCCCATTGTTGCAAATGGCAGGTTCCAGTCTTTTTGATGGCTGAATAATATTCCATTGTGTATATTATATATATACACATATATATCTAACTGTATATATATGTATATACATATATACAATATAGACTACATATACAAATATACATATACATGTGTGTGTTTATACACACACACACACACACACACCACATCTTCTTTATCCATTTATCCATTGGTGGACATCTGGGATCTTTCCATATTTTGGCTATTGTGGGCATGGCTGCTGTAAACATTAGGATGCATGTGCCCCTTTGAATCACTCTTTTTGTATCCTTCAGCTAAATATGAGATAAATGGAACTAGAGGGGATTATCCTAAACAAAATTAGGTCAGTCAGAGAAAGACAAATACCATATGACTTCACTCATATGTGGAATTTAAGAAACAAAACTAAGGAACATAGAGGAAGGGAAGGAAAAAATAAAATAAGATAAAAACAGATAAGGAGGCAAACCATAAAAGACTCTTGACTTTAAGGAACAAACTGAGGGTTGCTGGAGGGGAGATAGGTAGGGGTTCAGGGTAATTGGGTGATGGGCATTAAGGACGGCACTTGGTATAATGAGCACTAGGTGTTATATACAACTGATGAATCACTAAATTCTACCCCTGAAACTTATAATACACTATCTGCTAACTAACCTGAATTTGAATTAAAAATAAATAAATGAAATCCACACATGACCGCTTAATTCCACTCTTAGAAACAATCCAGATGAATGATCTAATAATGATGCTAATGATAGTATCACTTTTATCGAGTGCTTACTCTGCCCCTACGTGCTATGTTATTTTTTTCTTAATGTATATTATCTGATTTAATTCTCACAAAATCCAAAGAGGAAAAAACTTTTCATACTCTTATTTCCAAAAGCATAGAGCTAGACAGAAGAGCTGGAATTCACACTTAAGAGTGCATTGATCCAAAATAAATGCTCTTTTAGCCACTTCACTACACTGCTTTCCAAAACTAATGGTATTTATTTATCCACTAAATATCTGATCAAGCACCATCTATATGCCAACTATCGTATCCTTGGTTGCATACAGCATAAATCAATACCCCCTCACTCCAAGGTAACAGTATATTTACTCAAGCTCCAATGGATAAAATTGTCACCAGGACTACACCAAATAAGCTGAAAACAGAATGAACAACAAGCTTTGTTACTCAGTAACTTAACAAGATAAAGATTTCACTATCAGGAAAATTGGGTTTTCTTGGGGAAGAAAAAAAAAATATAAGCTAGAGTTAGTATAAATGAGGTTCTGAAGAAATGCACTTTGACTCTGATTCCCACGGGTTTAGGCTTTCAAAATCTGAGTCCTGTTCATCCTCATTTATTTCCAGGAACTAAGGGTTAACCCTCTGATCACCTCATCAGGAATCCCCAAAGAGAAACCCTATTCACATCAAGACCACCCAAGCATCACCTGATTATTATTTTTCAATATGCTGCTACGGAATACCAAAATTCCCTCAAAGAAAGAATGTGCTCAAAAACGCAACTCATATATTCCTTTCCTTCCTGTACTTCCCATTCTTTCCCATGGTTATGTTAATCTTTTGAGGACCATGAGTACCACTGAGAATCTAAAGAACCTTATGAAGACTTTCAGAAGCAGACATAGTCCTTGCACATATCTTCAGGTTGAAAATCTCTCATCTAAGCAGCACTTCCATTTGTTCTCTTTCTATTCAATTTTTTAAAAATTAAATACTATTTCAGGCACTGGGGGTATTTGATAAGCAAGAGAGAAATATTCCTCATCCCAATGGAGCTCATCTACAATCTAATGGTCTTACTTATTACTAATTTTGAAGAAGAAAATATATAATATACAAGACTACCAATTAACAGAAGTGCATAAACCATGAATGACTAGTTACGCAAGTAAGGCTAACACCTGGACCACAGTTGGAATGCAGAGCAAAGCAGGAGATCAAGGGAAGCTTAACTCCCAGCTTATGCGAAAACATCTGAGAAAGTGAGACATTTGTGTAGTCTGGAAGATCTGGCAATAGGTAGTGGAGAATAGATAGGAATGGGCTGGGTTCACTGGTAGATCTCCAGTCCTGAAGACGACATGGGTCAAGATTTAAGGAAAAGCATCAGTCTCTTGAGTACAAGGCAGAAAACCAAAACAAGGATTGAGGCAGTGGGGTCTTAGAAACCCAGACTCATTCACAGACACGGGGATATGGAAGGGACTTGGTCAAAGGTAACAGGCAAGACACCATGGTTAAAATGGGCCCAAGAGTAGAATAAGACTCACAGGGCACTGAACCTAGGAGCCACTGGCCTAATGCTTCCCAGTCTCATCCATTCCCTCCAGTCTCCCAAAGCCAGCGGACTAGTGCCAGGGCCCATGGCAAAGGGCAAATGTATAGGTGAGGGTCAAATAGCTCAATCCAGCTGTGAAGATTATAAATCATAGGGACTAGAAGCCAAAACAGCACTACAAGTAGTTACTGTCGTTTACAAGATAGCTCCCATTATCTTGAAATTCTTAGATGTGATTCTACTGAAACAAAAAAGTTGGAAGGCTAGAATACAAATTCAGTTACATACTTGGATTTGTCTGTCTACTGAATGTCAAGCCTCTTGATATTTAGAAATTACATAAAGCAGATATTTGGAATACCAAGTTATTGTTGTGCTCTAATCAGAGTTTGGCAATAATAATGATCTATTTTCTGGCTCATGCAAATTCTTCACAATAGGTAATTCTGTGTACTGTAGTAGTTCTCTCATTCCTCTCTCTACAATGCTGGGCTATATATTGCTTAGTTGGAGAGTGTGGGGAAAGGTACAAAAATAACCAAGCTAAAAATGATGAACAACTAACATGGCTGATGGCTTGTCTAGACCATTGATAAAAATTACAAAATATCTGTTTCCTTCACTTCTTACATATATGGGTTCACAGCAGAGTGTTGTGAAACAGGGCAGAGAGTCAAGCCAGCTAAACCAAAAAGGAGCAAGATGAAAAGACCTGAAAGGAACACTCCTTGCTGGAGTGCTAGACTTTTTCTATTTGCCTCTTCATCCTATCTTGTGGCCTGGAAGCTGAGCTACGTGCACCACGAGATCCAGTGCTCCTTGGCTCCCATGATGTTCAGGCTGTAGAAAGCACCCACCTGCAGGAGATGGGAGGCAGGAGAAGGACTTCAAGTTTTATGTACCCCAGCTCCCTCCCTTAAGGTCATTACAGGTTGTAGAGTCCTTCCATTCAACACTGGCACTGTCAAGTGGCCTTCTCCACATAGCCACCCCCCTCTTCCAATGTTCCAGGACCTGCTCCAAGCCCTCACACTGTCACAGCCCACTCCTCTAGCCCTGAAGCTCCTACTGGTTTCAGTTTCCCTACACCCTGCCCATTCCTCCTCCAATTGTCCAAAATGAATGTGTATCAGTTTCTTGCCAGGACCCAGACTGAATATCATCATTCCACAGCCACCCTTCCAGTGGCCCTGGGGGTGAGGGCCAGAGCCAGGGAGTCGTGTGACAGCTGGAGTTATGTGACTTCCTCTGGCAATACTGTTCAAGTTAGTGTGAAAAAGTTCCATTCCTGGGGCCCCTGGTGGCTCAGTCGGTGAAGCAACTGCTTTTGGCTCAGGTCATGATCCCAAGGTTGTGGGATCAAGTCCCACATTGGGCTCCTTGCTCAAGAGGGGCCTTCTCCCTCTCCCTCTGCTGCTCCCCCCATTTGTATTCTCTCTGTCCCTCTCAAGTAAATAAGATCTTTAAAAAAAAATGTTCCAGTCCTGGGTGTAAGGAAAAGAGGTCTGTTATTTCTACTTCACCAAGCATCCTGAGGGCAGAGTGAAATTTCACCCTGCCCCTGAATCGGGTCAATAAGTTGAGAGATTTTGGTTTCTGGGTATCAAAAAGAACAAAAATATCAACTCACCTAAGCCAGCAGTAATTCTCCAAAAGAGAGCTACCGAGACAAAGATCTAAAAGGTTGGAATAGAAAGGGATTGAAGCTCAGTTTCTCCCCACTTGAGCTTTTTCCTAGTGTACTTAGGACATTTCTCTCAATTGTTTCAAAAAAGTTAAGAACTGAATTTGTATTCTTCACTTGCCATATTCTCAAGAGAATCAGAATATGATATTCCTACACCGTACTCAAAACTACAAAAACAATTTCAATAGCTCTGCAGGATATTAAAACCTCCTGGTAGCTTCTCATAAATTCAGTTTTTGATTTGGTTTCTATCAAGTAGCCAGACACTTTATGTTCAACTCTTACTGAAGATAAGAATAGGTTACCCATTCAACATAAATACCATTGATTTACATTTTTAAAAACCCATTGACCTTATTAATGCACAGCTGAGAAACTTGGAAAAGCCTATCTAAAGATATTCATCTAGAAATGTTGGAAACAAGTCTGGTTTGCCTACAATGGAGTTGAATCTAATGATGCTTAAATTCCCCCCAGAATAAGACATCACTACAACCACTCTTGCATTTCTAAGGCTATCGTCAGAGATCTGCATTGAATCTTGGGAGAAGACTTAGTAATGTAAATAACAAAAGGTGAGACTACAGACCAATAGAGTCAATATCAGAGTAGTATTGAACTTTTTTTCTGAAAAAAACAACAGCAACAACAATATCAACATTCCAGTGATTTAAGCTATAACAAGAGAAATTTCATTAGATATTAGAACAAGCATTGTCAAATGTTTGTTCATGCATGGTCAAAATTCCACAAATACTGCTCTCAGGTCCCCTGACATGCACAAATGACTCAAAACTACACACATCTATACTTTGCCACAGGAATAGACAATGTCTTCTCCTTCCATCCCCTTAATAAGGCTTCTTTTTTTGTTTTTGTTTTTGTTTTTTTAACCCGTGGATGCAAGAAATAAAGAATCTTCAAGAGGAAAATCTGCCTTTCTGAAAGAAGTTTTCTTTAGTGTGACCATAAAGATAGGCTTTCAAATATCCAAGTAAAATCTTGAGGGAATCAGATAGGGCTCATCCTGTCTCTCTACCACCTTTCTTCTCTCTTTCTCTAGAAAGGGAGATTCCAGATACCAGTTGTGCCTTAGTAGAAGTGTCTCCTTTCTCTTCCTCTCTCTCTCTCTTTCACACACAAACACACACACACACACACACACACACACACACACACACACACACATATGGCCTGATTCTTAAGGACATCTTGATAGATCTCTCTTCTTTCCAAAAAGAGCTTTCAGGTACAGCACCCATTTGAGGTCAAATTCAAACTTGGAGGAGAGGGAGAGGCCCCACTTGGGTCCTAAGAGCAAGCCCTTGATCAAGGCTGTGCACTGCAAGTTACAAGGACTGCTGAAAAGGAAGTGGAAGCATATTTCTTCTTCCATGACTTCAGGAGGAGGTGGAAGAGCTGAGCCATAGGAAGAGCTGAATTTTACAATTTTGACTTCCTGTTACTCTCTCTAGTAGAGAATATGGCTTTGGGAAACAGACAGGATTGGGCTCAAACTCAAGCCCTGATTCCTGGTAGCTGTACCCTGGAGCAAGATAACTTCTCTGAGCCTCCACTTCCTCATCTGTAACATGGTGATAATAACACCCCCTTCACAGAAAGGCTGTGTCTTTTCATGAAATCTTATATTCTGTAGCCCTGTAAAGTGTTAAATGCTACCCAACTGTCAGATAGTGGTAGTAGCACTATTCAGAATTCATAGCCTGAATCCTTTGTGTGCTGGGATGAGTTAAAGCCCCTGCTATTTCTTTCAAAGTGCTCATTTTAAGTCTCATAAACATTTCATCTTTACTCTGTCTTCAAAGATTACTCTGCACAAAGTTCAGCCTTACATCTGTTACAATTCACCGTGGCTGTGCAGAGTACATATGTGATTACAATTTTCCATTAAAAGTCACAGGATAACTAACTTAAGTTATAGCATATGCTGAGATTCCTATTCCTGCTTTTTTCCCTAACAAGCTTTCATGGGTCAGAGGTTAGGTGTGCTTGGTGTTTTATGTGCACGAGCTTTGCATGTCTAAAACTTTAAAGAAGATAGAATCCATAAGCAAGCAGGTTAGACACACTGCCTCCATTTTCCATCCCTTATCAAGGAACCAAACCTGAACTGGGTCCAAAATCAAACATATCCTCTCCCTCCTTTCTGCTTCCTTTCTGAGAGTCAGACGTAAGTCCAGGAGAACCATCATGAAATTCTACACTCTCAACAAATATAATGAGAATGTAACACAAGTCAAGATGAGTAATAATGCCATTGAAGGCAGCTTTATTAAAAGCCACACAAGGGGGCGCCTGGGTGGCTCAGTGGGTTAAGCCGCTGCCTTCGGCTCAGGTCATGATCTCAGGGTCCTGGGATCGAGTCCCGCATCGGGCTCTCTGCTCAGCAGGGAGCCTGCTTCCCTCTCTCTCTCTCTCTGCCTGCCTCTCCATCTACTTGTGATTTCTCTCTGTCAAATAAATAAATAAAATCTTTAAAAAAAAAAAAAAAAAAGCCACACAAGGGACTGCGAGTGCAATTAACAACATCTGGTGTGGCCTTTGGTTGTCTAATAAGCATAATTGTGTCATCTTCTCTGAAACAGGTGAGCCAGTATTTAGAAAGGAAAGAAAAAAAGAGAGAGATGTCTTAGAGTATGTTAATCAGAAATCTGCTTCAATTTGAATTCAACTGCATCACCATTAAAATAATACCCCCAAAGGAAGGGAATTAGATGTCATCATAAGAAGATCCATCTGACTCATTCTGAACTTTTCCCCAGAATGAAGTTCCCACGGATTCCAAACCTTGCCCTCCATCCCATGCTTCATAAACCTAATAGGCTTCCTTCCACATGGGTAAATTTCCATACTCCCAGACTACTGGACCAAGTGTCTAGGGGTAACAAGTTACAGCAGCCCACTTCCTCTCATTGAGTCCTACAAACACTATAGGCAGCCCCCACAGATCTCTGAGGAAAACTCCACCTGTCCTTTGAAGATTCCAGCCCGAGTAACAGGAGAGTTTTCACTGCATTCTAGCCTAAGGTGCAAAGTCACTGAGAACAAAGTTCCTGAGAGTCTTCGGTGGATTTTTTTCCCTGAAACTCACGTATCCATACAATTTATAGATTAGATCCACTACAAATATACATGAGATCACATGCTAAGATTTTAGTAGTCAAGAGTTTTGTCTGAATTTATATAGCTGAAGGAAAAGAATGTTGGAAAAATCTCAAGCGAAGCCATGAGTTCTTAACAATAGATTTCACCCCATGCTTTCAAAGCCCAAAAATGCATCAGAGTCGATGCAATGTGGCAGAGGGGCTCTAGCGTGAGGGAGAGCACACACTACAGGCCTCAGTCCAAGTCCTCTTCCATCACCAAAATGACCCCACAGAGAGGAGACACTATGGATACCCACCCAGTCAGTGCTCTGAGAGAGAGAGAGGGAGTATTCCAGTCTCTCAGTCACCAATGCTACATCATGTGGGCTCTGCAGACTGGTATTGTCCATGAACTGTTACGAGTCTGGGGCCAGATAAATACGGAAACTGAGAGTCAAGGTTGAGAAAACCTTGTAGCAAAGTTGACATTGCTATGATCTTTTAACATAATTATTTTTTCTATTAGTTCACTGTTATTGATTTTGCAAGAGTTTTAATCTATAGTGAGTTGGAAATTTAAAAATACAAACTGGTTCTTTACCGCAGGTAGTTTGAGAAGCCATGTTCTAGACCTAGGTTCACAGCCTTGGTCACTTGAGCTCTCCTGGTGAACATTAAAAAGTAATGAGGCCTGGGTCTGAATCTCAGAGAATCTGCTTTAATTGGAATGTAATGCAGCCTTGGCATTGGGATAGTCTTTAGAACTCCCAGTTGTTTCTAAAATGCAGCAAAGTATTTGAGAACCACTTTCCTCATACTGTTAAGGGATTATGGCATATACTTAGGGGTAAGAGCTGAGAACACACAAAAGTAATGATTTTATTTTATTACTTTGAAAATTTGGAAATTTTTTTTAAGTTATAATTCATTATTTATTAAAAATAAGGGTAAAACGAACTGGAATGCTATGATATCATGTTATATACATATACATGTATATATAATATATATATATACATATATTCAGTCATGTTATATATATAATCATGTTTTATAAACATATATATACATGTTATATACATTGTATATATACATGTTTAATGTAAACTTTTTATTACAATATAACAGCCATACAGAAAATTACACAGACCTGAAGTGCTTGATGATATTTTCATAAGGCAAACACATCTGTGAAACCAAAATTCAGACCAAGATACAGATCATGCATAATGTCGTCTGCCCCCATGTCATGACATCTAAAATAGCTTCCCAATGGGGGGAGATCAAGATAATGTACTCTATTATGAATATGACATTTATCTTAGTTTACAGTAGATATAATTTAAGTTGGAAGATTTCAAAGAATATAAATAGAATAGACAATGATACTTCCTGGTAAAGATGGCAGGTTGCACACACACATCTTTATTTGTTCACTCGGGAAATTCCACCAAAACAACAATACGTGAATTTCTTAAAGGAGTAAATCCACAGAATCAAGAACAAAGATAATAATGTTGTTTTAGATGCTAGAAAGTCGTAAATGACTTTTCAGGCCTGAGAAAACTGAAGCCTAAACTGAGGGTAGAGGAAAGTGGATAGTAGTCCATTTACAACACAGAATTGTCCTAAGTTGAGCTACCATTATTAGAGGGATGCTAGTGAAGTTAAAATCAGTGGCCTTGGTTAAGTCTGTTTGAGAAGCCTGATGACTTCTTAATCCCCATCCCTCACTCTGTGCAGCATTTGACTCTGCCTCCTCAACTCTGCCAAAAGCCAGAGCTTTATTCTCTGAAGAGGCCCAAACAGGAGGCTACAGGGACAACAAGTATGACTGAAGATTGGGGTATCATACACTAAATCATGGAGGAACTAAGTGAAAGTATGCACACTGCTCACTGAGATGCCCAAGCTTCTTTCCTACTTGATTCCCAAAATGTTAGCAGCCAGTCAAAAGATCAGAAAAGCCGCCTATGAGCCACAGGAGCAGATCTTAAGAAAATGATTTCAAATGTTCCCGAAGAAAGAGCACAGCTGTTTGAAATAAAATCGTAAGAGACAAGCTCCTGTCGGGAGACAAGTCTCCATAGGTCTTTCTTTCATTTCTGAAGATCTTCTGCAGAACCTGACAGCTCTTTGTTCTGGACTACTTTTTCAAGCCCCTGGATAGTAAAAGTTTGGAAGGTAGAGATAATGTCTCCCTCTAGAACGGAATACGGGCTTGTTTGCAAACATCTCCCTCTGAAGAAAAGCTTGGGTAGGTGTACTTACAGGCCATTATAAATCGCTGGAATTTCATAAGCTGAGAAGGCCTCAGCTGAGACACAAACCTACTGCTATGGTGAGGCTCCATCTTGCTTTGCTCCATCTTGTCCCTGTGGTACCTGGGGAGCAAGGGGAACCCAGGCAAGCATGAAGCTCACGCTGCTGGCTGGACTACGAGTAATAAAGTCCTTTGTCTCTGATAGAGGAGTTTCATATCTTCTGCTAGCATCCACGAAACTGCAGCAGGCTGACTTGTTAGCTTGCAAGTGACTAAGACCCTTCATGGTTCTTGCCCTCCTCAACCACTCCCACAGATTCCAAATAGCTTCGGACAGGGTCGGGCCTGGTTAGTACTTGGATGGGAGACCAAATAGCTTCAGAGCCCTCCATTCTAGAACATAAGCAGATAAACAAAAATCACAAGATTTCAAGTATATTGGCTAACAATGATAAAAACTTCTTTAAAAGCAGCCCATTGAAAAGAAGAAAATAAAAAATATATTAGTGATGTCCTCAGGGAGTAAGAGATGCTATCATATTTATAAAATAAGAACAAGATGCCATATTTTTAAAAAATATTAGGAAAACAAAGTTATTACAACTTTAAATGAAACTTTAAGTAAGAAAGAAAAGAGTTAATAAAAGAGTTTTAAAATAAAATCAAGAAAATGTCCTGCAAAGTACAACACACCAAGAGATGGAAAACAGTAGAATCTGGGTGCTGCACTACAGCCTAAGCTATTAAGTCAGCAGCCCTACCTCCCAGCTTCCTGCTCTAAAAGAGAATAAATTTCCTTACTGCTGAAGCCAATATAAGTTGAGTTTTCTTGCAGCCAAATGCATCCTGGGAAGACTGTGGGAACCAGTGTGCTTTCGAAAAGGATAAACCAGTTTGTGGTCTATAGCAGGGGATAAAAATGGAAGCAGTGCCACTATCAAATAAAGTCTTCTCCCCAAGCTGTTTATCTGCCACAATTTTGCTGCAAACATTGGAGATACTGGCAGCTATGCTATTTCCCATTAGCAAATAACTGTTTGTCTCATGATGCTTCCCACTCCTGATTTTTCTGTTATATGTATATAACTATCAGCTAACAGAATGTCTATCCTGCAAGCTTTTTAGAAAACATGAAAGGTTGCCATGTCAAACAAACTGTACCTGGGGAGACAAGTAGGTTGTGCTGCTTTGGTGATAAAAGAGGATTGCTTACTAGTATAACTTGCTGCCTTTTACATCAGCACAGAGTAGTGTCCAAAATACTGTCAATGATCCCACAGGAAACCCTGTCTGGTGCCTTAAAAGTCAATGGCATCAAAACCAGGAAAGATAATGTGGGATTCTTCTTGACTGCCTGGAAGCTAATGTCTTTCCAGAAGCTATGACTTGAAATCTTTGAATGGCATTTGACAAGACATTTGTATCACCTTTGAGAGAAAAGGGATGCCCATCCTTAGAATAGTCACTTTAGTAAGAAGTTCATTTTTCTCTTTGCTTACTTTATAGATATAAACATGATATACTTTTTCATTGAAAGCTTTAAAGTCACTATTAGAATGCCGCAGAAAACCACAAGTTCTTCCGGAAACACAGCTCCTCGGGAAAAGTGAAGAATCCAGAGTGACAACATTTCATAAAATTTCAGTGCAAGATAAATAATCTGGGAGAATCTAGATCCTGTATAGGATGTATTCGAAAGCGTATTATGCTTAGGCAACCTTAAAATTGAAACACAAATTCATCATCCTTTCTTTGCTGTCAAAGAGCGCATGGATGGCGCAGATCTCGCCTCAAAGATGATCTCACTGACTTGAGTGCAAATGAAATGATGATTCCCCTCCCTGAAACCACTCCAAAATTTCCGCTTCTTACTCAATCCAGAGGACAAGAGCTTTTTCACTAAAATTCGCTTTTGAATAAAACTGAAATTCATTCCTATTTTAGTTAACAAATTTGAACTCTTTCAATTTTTCCAAGCATTACCATTATGTTTTGTATACATTCTCATAAAATAGAAAAGCAAACACAACTCACCAGAATTATCATCTTTATAGCCCATGCCGGTGAAGTAATAAATTTCTACTGTAATCAAATAAGTTGCATGAAGATGTTTGGTGTGTATGTGTATTTGCGGGGAGAAGGAGTAATTTATAACTTTACTTAGATTTTCAAAGATTTCTGCATCCCCCAAAATGTTAACAAATAGGAATATTAACAATGGTTCTATGTTATGGAGCAGTCCCTTAAGATAGTATGTAATTACAACATCAAGTCATAGGTCATTTCTAACATGAATTTAATTCAATACCACCCTGTAAATTAGTAGTTAAGTTTTCAAATGTGATCTGACCCAAGTCCTAAAAAATTGACCAGGAAATTCCTATAAAATTGAAACCATCTTTCCAACTTTGATTAGAAACCTACTTAAGAAACATGCCAACTGAATGCAATGGACCAGACCAGATTCTGGACCACAAAGAGAACCTTAATGGAGAAAGTGAAATCCAAATAAAGTCTGGAGTTTAATTAACAGCAATGTACCAATGTTGATTTCTTAGTCTGGACAAATTTACACTGGTCATATAAAATGATAACAATGGGGAAAGTGGGTGAGGGACATACAGGAATTCTTTGTATATTCTTGGCAACTCTTCTGTAAATTGAATAACATTTCTAATAAAAAGTTGGTTGTTTGGGTTTTGTTTTTTTTTTTTTTTTTTTGCAATAAAACCTCTACTTGAAATTGTTAACGAGTCTCAATCACATATTGAAATCACAAATATTTATGGAGTACGCAGACACTGTTTGGTTTGCTGGGTCCATGGTGCTAGACAAAATAGATCCATCCCTTTCCTTAGGGAGCTAAGAGATTAGTGGGCAAGAAGATCATTAAGCAGTCACAGCAATCAACATAAATTGTAACAGCAGTATGTAGTAAGCACTGTAAAGCAAAAGTACAGAGAGAGATACAAAGCTAGAAAGGCTTCTTGGAGGCAGTGGAAATTAAGGGGAAACATGAGGGATCTCTAGGAGCCAGTCAGGGAGGAGCCCTAGGAGTGGGAAAGAGCATGTTCACAAGCCAGGAGGAAAGAAAGGGCAGAGGGCACGTCCCGCTGTGCCCAAAGCATGATTAGGGCATGGAAGAATGTTGCCATCCAAAGAACTGGACCCTGTAGAACCTTCCTTGAAGGCTGGGTTTTAAGTTTTCATAGTTTTCCAAAGAGATATGGAAAGCCACTAAAAACGTTAACCAGAGGAATGATCCAATTAATGCCTCTGAAAGACCGTGATGGCTGTGGAATAGAAAGGAGCATAAGAAGCTCTGGTTCAAGGATTCACATTAATTTTTTAAAAATTAAGGAGAAGAAATAAAAAGATCTCAGCTTCAAATGTATCTGTTCTAAAAAGTCCCTGGTAAATAATAATGTCATCTTAGATGTATACATTGCTTCTTTAGAACCTGTCACCTTAAGTCTTGCAGGGAAAATGGTGTTCCAAAGGGCTTCCAGATAACTCGATCTGGATCTTTCCTCCAGAAGGACTATGATTCAACATAGGTATGAACAAAAACACAAAATAGATACCAAAGTCCTATGACTTACAGCTTAGCAAGTTATCAGCAGCAAAAATCTGCAGCTCTTACCCCTTAGGAATCTTAGCTTTCACAAGTGATAAAGAATGCTTACTCTGCCTGGTTTTTAAAACCACAAAACCATTATTGACACCTCACTAGTGCCATCTTGGCGTTATCCCAGGACTAAATATAGAAAATTCCAGACTGCAGAAAAGTGTAATTTTCAATGCCTGTTTAAAATATACAATGTTAAACGTCATCTTCAATTTCTATACCTTGAGCCTGAAGGAACTGGTGTGTTGCCCTATCTGACCTAGAAAATGAAATATGGCTTCCAAACTTGATGTAAGCAGTCGCACTTCAATAAAACTTAATAAGTAGTATGCAGTACTGGCTCCATACTTTTAAACAGAAGTTCCTAGGGACTCATACTTTCAACAGACACTTGGATTTCCTTAGTTTGTAGGAATAGAGTATCTATAACCTCCTAAATATTATCAAGATATACTCTAAAAACTATCAGAACCAGAAGAAAGAAAATATTGGGTCTTTTTGTTTTAAAAATTTTGAAAAGATTGGCTCTTGATTGAAGCTTATAATTTGATATAAAAAAACTTTCTTATGCAAAGCTCTGTGAACCAAAATAACTATTAAGTTGACTGTCCAGCCCATTGCTCTCTTCTCTGGCAACAGCATTTTCTCTTGCGGTCAAAAGGGTTACACAGGGAGTTTCTGACAACATGATTGCGCGACTTGACCCTGCCCCCAGACCACCGCGGTCAATAGAATCAAGAGTGAGCACTTGACACAAATTGGGCCAAAGAGTCCCTTTCTCCAGGAATCTGGATTTAGAAGTGAGAGATTCTTGCTCAATCTGTCTGCTCTCTTGAATAGAGGACACATAAACACTGGAACTGCTGGCAGAGGCTATTTTCAACCATTTGGACAAGGAAATTGAGAAAACCAGCCTGCAAGAAGAGACGAGAATGGAGAACGTGTGCCAGAAAAAAAGAGATGAAAGGCAGAGAAAGAGGGCTTCCTGTTTTCCCTATCACACTCCGGGACCTGCTGTTAGCTTATCCCACCTTATCCCTGCCCCCCAAATCTGTGGGGCACTCCCAGTCTCCTTTCAATCACTTCTGGTTTTGCTTGAGTCTCCTCAAATGGAATCTTGTAACTAGAAGCCAAACAAGCCCTCATGAACACTCCAGGTCTCTCCATTTTATTTAGTCTCAAATAACTGAGAACCAGCTTGCACAAATTTTTTAAGGCAAGATCTCTGAAAGGAGAATCTAATTCCAGCCTCTCAGAGCAGATAAATGCAACAAAATTAAAAATGCTTATCCTAAAATGTTAAGCGGAAGAGAAGCATGGCACAAAATTGTGTATATATCAGAATTATGACTACACTATAGTTTATATTTGTCAAAACTCAAGAAGTGAAGCCCTATACACATTAGGAGAGAAGAACAGTAGTTGGGTTAGGGTGACAAGATTATTTTCTGTTTTCTCTATATTCATCTAATTAAACACTTTATAACTTAAAAAAACTAACTTTAAAGATTATGTAGAAATATGTAATAGGTTTATAACATAATGATGCAGTTTTTAAAGTAGAACATAAAACTCTGTTATGTTTACTGCTACATAAATAGTCCAAAAAGGAACCATCCCTTTAAGACTTCGCATATTAAAGACACATTGCAACTTCCAAAAGACTAGTTCCAAATTAATCCTCAGCCATCACTTCCTCTTCACTGCTTGCCCTCCCAATCCTGTCTAAGCCTACTCACCCCCATCCCATGCTACCTTTCTTCCAATGGGATCCTACTCTTCCCCTCCGCCCAGTCTCTTGTCCCTTTTCGCCCACATCCCTGGACCCCTCCGCCCTCCCTTCTACTCTGAGGTCTGCATACCTGTATCTCCAGACACGCTGACCCACCCTGTCACTCATAGGCCCTAGATTTGTCTCTCTCCTTTAGATCAACCCACCAGGGAGAACCTCATCACAAATGGCCTCCAAGCCAGTTTAAACTACCTTTAGGGGCAATCCAGGTAAGTGTTACATACTGTCCCTTTCGACAACAGCACCAGACAATCCAGAAGTGAATAAAGAATGGAAGGCAACATCCAATAATAAAAACACACTGTGAACTTGGATAATTTGTAAATTATCTTTAACAGTGCTGTAACACAACTTCCAAAGACCATTCAAAATGCAATGTGGAAATGGGGGGAAGAAAGTGGTGAGACACTTATTCACCAGGAAAAAGTGAGCAAGGCTCTCAAATGGTAAAACCAATTCTACTGGTTTTCTGCATAATCATTAACAACTTCCATATATCGAACTGGGCATTGTGCCAGACCTTTGGTACCCATGACCTTACATAATCCTCCCAATGACCTGTGAAACAACTACTATTATTGCCATTTTACAGGAACAAAAGTGTTGAAGAGTTAAGTTACTTGTGCAAGTTTATTTTTTTAATATTTAGTTATTTATCTATCAGAGAGAGAGCAGGGGGAGGAGCAGAGGGAGAGAATTTTCAAACTCCCTACTGAGTGCAGAGCTCCATTCCAAGACCCCAAGATCATGACCCAAGCCCAGACCAAGAGTCCAACCCTTAACCTACTGAGTCACCCAAGTGCCCCATTCCTTGTGCAAGTTTCAAGGCTAAGAAGTAGCAGAGCAGACAGTGGGGAGTCTACTTTTCCCTCTCTCTCTCAAATAAATAAAATCTAAAAAAAGAAAAGAAAAAGAAAAAGAAGTAGTAGAGCAGGATGCTTGGTCTTTGCATTAAACCTCGTGGCCTCGAACAGGCCTTAGATAGACTTTCCAATGAAAGTAGATCTCTGAATTACTTTATACTTTATAATGTTAAAGCCATGTGTTGGCTATTAGTAGTAGTAGTATTTTATAATACAAATACCCCATTTACATGTAAATTTAAATACTGAATAAAAAATACACACTAAAGGAAGCACTGTGGAAATGACCACATTATCCAAAATTAATAACATACAAAATGACATTCAATATCAACATAGCCCTTATACATTACAGTTAAAAACTATGTTACAGGGCACCTGGTGGCTCAGTTGGTTAAGCAACTGCCTTCGGCTCAGGTCATGATCCTGGAGTCCTGGGATCAAGTCCCGCATCAGGCTCTCTGCTTGACAGGAAGTCTGCTTCTCCCTCTGACCCTTCCTGTTCTCATGCTCTCTCTCTCTCGCTCTCTCTCATTCTCTGTCTCAAATAAATAAATAAAATCTTAAAAAAAGAAAACAAAACTATGTTACAAAGACTTCTCAATAGTACATCTCAATGATAATTATTTATAACTGTTATAAAACACTACCTATCACATATAAAGAAGCATAAAGCCTATTATCAAGGTAAAACAGAATACGACCTGGGAGAAATATTTATATAAGGCGTTCATTTCACTAGTAAGACACAGTTTTATAAGGTACTCCATTAGAGTAACATTACAATTTTAGAATATTACACCAGTTAGAGTGCTTAAGTGTCACATGTTATACCATGAAGACCAATAGCAACCATTTCAAAAGGTGGGGGAAGAGGACCACATTGTATCTCTTACAATTCTAGTAACTTGTACTACTGTGTACTAAAAAGGGGGGAAAAAAAGCCCCCCCACCACCACCGCTCAGTCAAGCACAGGAAATGTGATGAAGAAAGTAAGAAGGATGAAAATGCAGAAGTTACAACCGCAAAGGTAAAGCAATCACAAAATACCATTTGGTGTATTCCCATTCTCTGAATAGGCACATCTATTCATAGCTGGTGTGTGTTTCTCTTTCCTTCCAATTGCTACCGTCGTGTGCCCTTCCTTTTTTGTGTGTGAAAATAATTAACTCACCAATTTCTTCAAAGGAAACTATCATCATTCATTCATTAGTACAATAAACTTTATTGAGTGCCCAGAATGTACCAGACACTTTGCCTGAGAGGAAAATAAATAAATAAATTCAGTCCCTGCCCTCCCTAAGCTCTGTGGGTGAGACAGCCTCCTGTAAAGTAAACAGCCGAAAATAGTGTGCTAAATACTGGGGCAGAGGTGAGGACACAGTTTCATCGGAGCACAGAGGAAGGATTAACCCAGCCCTGAGCAATCAGGAAGCTTTACAGAGGACAGCATGTTTAAACTCAGCCTTTAAAGATAAATAGGAGCTTTCCAAAGAGTGATGAAGGAGACACAGGGAGAGGAAGCAATCTGGCCACAGTGTGAAAGGCACAGAGGAGCAGAAGAGCGTGGAGACAATCATGTTACCAAAACAATGAGCTCCCTGTTGAGACTGTGCCCAGGGTTCACGGAGGCCATGGGAGCTATGAAATTAAAAAACAGGGGCACCTGGGTGGTTCAGTGGGTTAAGCCGTTGCCATCGGCTCAGGTATGATCTCAGGGTCCTGGGATCGAGTCCCACATCGGGCTCTCTGCTCAGCGGGGAGACTGCTTCCCTTCCTCTCTCTCTGCCTGCCTCTCTGCCTACTTGTACTCTCTGTCTGTCAAATAAATAAATAAAATCTTTAAAAATAAAAAAATTTTTAAATAAAATAAAATTAATAAAATAAAAAACAAACCAACCACAAACTGGACTAAAAAAAATCCAACAACCTAAGTCAATTGAGGGGCTTAAAGAGATGAAAGACTGTGAATACATTACATTTATTAAAAATATAGAGACCAATGAGAGAAATGTTCCTTACAAAATAAAAAGAATTTGCACGTGTCTGTGGATATAAAAAAGACTGAAAGGATAGTGTTAACCAAAATGTTAGTACTAATCACCTCTGGGTGATGGAATTATGAGTAAATTTTGTTTTAATCTGTCTTTGCTTCTCTGCCTTCCAGATTTTCTGCATTAAGCTTGTATTATTTTGGCAATTAGTGGAGAAAATGTGTGCTAAAATAGAACAATGTAAGCCAGGCTCGGATTGTGGCATGCTAAGGAGTTTGGACTTTATTCTATGGAAAATGAAGATTTATTCCAGGCATTTGATCAGGGATGGGAGATGAACAGATCTACACTTTAGGGAATTAGATATGGTTAAGGTGTGCATAATGGATTAGAAGCGTTTGAGGCTGGAGGAAAGATGTGATGGATAGAACTATGGGCAGCACCAGTAGGGATGGAAAACACATATTTGGGGATGACCAGGTAGGACTTCTTAACTGAATATAGGTAACAAAAAAGGGTAGAGGTTTCAGAAGAACTCTAGGTTTCCAGGCAATTGGTTAGATGTAGATATTGGAAACTAGCAAGCATAATAAGAAGGAAAAGGCATTTTTTTAAGGAAGGGCTGATGAATTTAGTTTTATGTGTGAAATGCTTAGAGGACATCTAGGTAGGAATTCTAGGAGGAAATCTGAAATGGACTCAGGTTCAGGAAAAGAGGACCTAGATATACAGACTCATAGGAGATGATGAAGTCATAGGATTGAGTGAGCCTGCTCAGGGAAAGGCAGGTGAGAAGAGTCAGCTGAAACATCCGAAGTCTACAGCAGCGGTCAAGGACGTCAGAAATCCAGAACAGCTGGACGTTGGTAGAGTTCTTTTGGGGGATAGGGTGGTCAGGGCTGGGATCAGAGCAAGAGGAAAAAATTTTACTATTGCAGCTGCTAACAGTAAACAACCACAGAACCTGGTCACTAGTGGGGTGTAGGAAAACAAGGCCAACAGGTGCCAAAGACAGAAAACAAACAGAGGTAACTGGTCACCATCTGAGATGGAAGGTGAGGTACAGAGAGGCAAAGTAAACACAGTAGGGATTACCAAGTAAGATTGCTCCATAGAGGATGGAACTGTCAAAGCTGACCTACTGTGTCACTGCTCTGAGGCAGCAACTTGCACACTCTCTTTCACAAACAAGGAAACTGACCTACACCAATGAGATCTCGGAGCCAGTTCCTGGCAGGTTTAAGACTAGAATCAATCTCCAAGCCACTAGGGCTTGTTCTCTACACATCAACATACTGTCTCCTTATGCAAACACAAAAAGAAGGCTTACCCCAGAAATATCAATTATGGGATACAGTAAATCATATATTGATTTATCCTTTGACTTGACTTAATGGAAATAACATCTTACAGCATATCCCTCTCTCTCTCACTACCACCTCTTGTCTTCCAGCTACCTTCCGCTGCCCTTTGATCCCACAGAGATTGTCAGCCACTGATATGTTTACCAGCTTTAGGTGCTATGGTCAATCATTACAGCAATACCTCCCTTGCATGCACTCACTGCCCTCTGGCCCCTGCTATTTTATTATACCCACTGCATAATCTGCGGCTCTGGTTGAATCCTTCTCTTCACTGTCTCCATGTCTCATGGTATCCATGAATAAAACAGCCTCCTGACCGGTCTCACTTTATCTTTGTGGCCAGAAACTTGAAATGGGCCTGGTAAGGCAGCCAGACAACCTTCCACCACCTCCCCAGTCTGCTGGGTCTCCCTACTTAACTATTCACACCTTCTCTCTCCTCCAACCACTACCACCCCCTCCCCCACCCTCACCCTCCACTGATTCCTTGCTTCCCCTTTGAAGAAAACTAAAGCAACCAAAGAGAACCTCAACTGACCCCCGCCATCTTGGTTACCCATTTTCCAAAACCTTATTGCACATCCTCTGCCCTACCTCCACGAAATGTCCATTTTTTGTGTGTGCAATAGATTCCATACCTTCTCTTTCCAACATCATTAATTATTCTTTCTCTATTGAATCATTCTCAGGTGCATGCAAACATGTTATTTCTTCCATTAAAAAAAGCAAAACTTCTTTTCTTAAGAATTTATTTATTTATTTATTCGACAGAGAGACAGAGAGAGAGTGCACGCAAGCACAAGCAGGCAGAGAAGCAGGCGGTGGGGGAGAGGGGGCCAGGAAGCAGGCTCCCTGCAAAGCAGAGAGCCCAAGGCGGGGCTCCATCTCAGGACTCTGAGATCGTGACCTGAGCCAAAGGCAGAGACCTAACCCACTGAGCCACCCAGGCACCCCAAAAGCAAAATTTCTTAACCCTACTATCCCCATTTCCTCTGCTCCCTTTTGCACACACACACGCACACACACACACACAATCTGTGAAGAATTGTCTATACTCACATTTCCAAGTCCTTAACTCTCTCTTATACACGTTTGAGTACCTTTATCCTACCTTACCTGCTTTTGCCAAGGTTCTAGTCAAGGTCATCAAGGATCCCCAGTTGCCAGATTCAGTGGTCAGTTACTAGTCCTCATTTTACTTAACTTTTCAACAGCACAGGACTCAGCAAACCCCTTCCCCTTGAAACTCTTCACTGGTTCCCAGGGTATCACATGCTCCTGGTTTTCCTCCCTCCTCCCTGGGACCTCCTTCTTGGGCTCCATAGTGGTTTCTCTTCTCCCCAGCTTCTCAATGTCTGAGAGCCCCAGGGTTCAGTCCTTATTCCTCTTTTCTTCTCTACATAAATTCATTTTTTGGAGATTACATCAGTCTTGGGTTCAAAATACCACCCAAATGTTGAAAAATGTCTAATTTATATCTTCAACCAGATATTTCCTCTGAACTCCAGGCTTACCCTTCATCTCCAATTACATTTAACATTTCCAAGATATTAGCCTTACTCCTGGCCCCCTAAAGCCTCTCTTACCTTGAAGCCTCCCACAATTCAGCTGTTGGCAACTCAGTTGGTCAAACCAGAAAGGACAGGATCATTTTTTGTTTCTCTCTCTCGTTGATGCCATATCCAATCCATCAGGAACCCCACTTGGCTCTAATGTCAGATACCTCTAGAATCTAACCACCTCCTCCCACCTGAACTGTTACCATTCTGGTTCCAGGCACCAACCTCTCTCACCCAGGTTACAGCAATAACACACTGACTAGTCTCTTGCTTCCACTCTGACTGAACAAAACAGTCCAATGGATCCTTGTGAAAGGTAAGTATATCACATCACTCCCTTGTCAACACCCCACAAAGGCTCCCCAGCCAAAGGACTTACAATGGCCTAGAAGGCCCCACTTTGCCTGAGCCCTGCACCCACAGTGACCTCTTCTCCAACCACTCTCCCAGCTGTTCAACCCACTTCAGCCATGCAGACCTCCATGCTTCTTCTCCAGCATGCCAGGCACTTTGCACCCCAGAGCCTTGCACTGGCTCTTCCCTCTGCCTGGAACATCATCGAAATATCCACATGTCTAACTTCTTCACATACATCAAGGCTTTGCCCAGTTGTGACCTCCTCAGGGAAGCCTTAACTGACTTAAAAATTGCCACAATTTCTACTCAGCCCTCTCAGAATCTGTCATTCTTTTTACTCTGTTATGATATTTTTTAAAAGCCCCGATCACCTTGAAATATACACTACTTATTTGTTTGTTTGCTCATTATTATTGCCTGTCTCCACCCACTGAAACTTCAGCTCTAAAAAGGAAAACATCTTTGTCTGTTTTGTTCATGGATGTATTCATGGCACTTGTTGAATGGATGAATCTATTTCCCCCACAAGGCTGTAAGTAACTCAAGGCTAGACAAATGCTTCAATCACTTCTGTACCTTGATTATTATCATGGTAATATCATACCCTGATAATATCATATATAAGTTTATATGTATACACATATATATGTATATATATGTGTATATGTATGTATATTTTATATATATATACACATATATGTGTGTGTATATATATATATGTGTGTGTGTGTGTGTGTATATAAAATATACATACACACACACACATATTTTTTTTTAGCAGCCTAATAGAATTTCTTCCGGACAAAGTACTCCTCTTCCTGATTGCCAGGGATGCCACACTACATGCTAACAGGAGGCAGATCATTGATGCATTTTCTCAGAAGTGAGTCCCCACCTACCACTTAAAAGGTAAACGGCACAGATATCCAGTGATCATCCTTCAGGCCTCATACATGACCAATCAGAAAATGGGAAAGTCACCTTGCCTTCACAAATTATACATTCCTCACCATAGCCTTTTCCTAAATATATCCCTCCAGACTTCCCCCAAGCTGTTGCTCACTCCTGGTAGCAACTAAATCAATTGACCATATTGTACTGGTTTGCTTCAGTGTGTTTGTTTACTAGTTAAAGCCTGCATTAAGGGCAGGATTGCTTCATGGTGCTCGGCTGCCTGGCTCTCTTCCAGCTCTCGCCTCTCCTAGTCTCTCATTGTGCAAAATGGCAATCTCTTTCCACCTCTGAAAGCACAAACATCCTGAAAGTTATTTGACTATCATGTAATTCTCTGTCCTTGTGAGATGCTGTCTTTGCTGAGCTCTGCTGCAGGAAGTTAGGTAAGTGCCCATCACAACTACATCTGGACCCCTCTTCAGCTTCCGTTACTGTCTCAGCCAAGGCTCTTCCCTCTTTTTGTCCTATTATTCTACTGCAAATGATACATGAGCAGTTATTGAATGAGTCTGAAAAGATAATATGAACACGATTTTACCTAAAATGGCACTTTTCCAGGATTCCATTTGGTTTCTTCTTTATTAACCAAAGTTCCATTGTTATAAAAATTACAATAATAAACTACTCTGAGTCTTGTAATTTCACAGACCTCTTCTCCATTCTTTAAGCAACCAAAGTCCCATCGTTCCTAATTAAAATATTTAAAGGTGAAATTCTAGTAATCTCCGCACAGAATACTAGTGCTTCCACGTAAGTTTCTAGGGTTAAAAAAGAAACCGTTTGCCAATAGGAGAAAAAAATGAAGTTTCTGAGTCTATAGTACAAAGACTTCAAACTGCATTCCACAGTGTGTTATTTTCTTTCCAGAAAATTCTAACACTATATAATTACTTTTGTATGGAAAATGAATAATGTAAGCTTCTAAAAACAGCTAGACAGAAACCATCCAAATCAGACAGGCCTTTCCTGAAACCAAATGAAATATTAAATGAGAAAATATCTGTAGGAGAACAAAGCTCTTGCATTATTATTAAATAGAAATGGAGCATAGTGGGGGAGAAAGTTACATGAAAAAAAAAAAAAGTGTTTTCCCATCTACGTGTCAGGCAGGGCTCTGCTTCAGAGAAACCGTAACATTGATCGGACCCCAAAATGTCACAGAAAAATACCAATCAGAAATGCACCCAGGCTCTTGCAAGGTTTCCAGTTAGAAATAACAGCAAAAACATCAATTAAGCCCCATCTATTGCGACAAAAATGCATCGATGTAGGAAAAGCGAAATCCCACCTGCATGGGAATTAAGCCGCAACTAGTCCCCCAATTCGGAGATAAACGAGCTTCGCCCTGGTCGCTGGCTGAACTAATTCCAGCAAAGGTAGCCAGTGGGTTTGTGTGTTGGGGGAGGGGGCAGAGTAGAGCGCGCCTCACCGCCCTCCCCCCAAAACTGCTCCAGAAATGTGAAAGGATCCGCACCGCAAGACCTGGCTTAGCCGGGAGAAAGCCTGTGCGGAGCTCAGAAGCCTCCTCCGGCTCAGAGGTAGCCGCGACGTGCGGCGGGCAGCGCGGGCAGCGCGGGCGCGTGGCCCTGTCGCGCCTCCCCCTTCCACTCACCCCACCCCCAGTCGTGGGCGCGGGTCTCGGAGACCCGAGCATATTCTCCCTCTGCCCCGGTGGAGGACCCCACAAAGACATTTTAGCAGGAGTAATTCCCGCGCTGGCAGCGTCTCGACAGCCCGAGTGAAACCAGCCAAGCCGGCCTGCGCCGGGACCCACGTCTGGCTCGGCCGCCCCCACCCCCGAGCCCACCCAGCCTGCGTGCCCCGCGCCCGGCCCGCAGCCCAGCAACCCAGCTGGGGCTGAGAGAGGGGGTAGTGCAGCATCTAGGGCTGACTTTCCGCTAAGGAAACAAATGCCATGGCAGCCTCCCCCGGTCGTAGAGAAGCCAGAGGTGAGCGGGCCGACGGCTGTCACGAGCGCTCACCGGGTACCCCCCTCCCTGCGCTTCCGACCCCGAGGCTGCGCCTGTTAACAAACTCCTGGGCGTAGACCGCCCCGGGCCCCCGTTCCTCTTGTGGTGCAGCCCGGAGGACCGCGGACATACTTTTCGCCCCAGCGGCCCCACTGCCGGGAAGGTAGCGTTAGCGGCACAGGCAGGGCTGCAGGTGTCCGGACGGCGCGCCCTCCCGCATCCCACCGGCTCCGGCGCCCGGAGGAAGGCAGCCCCGCGGCGTCTTACTTTTCTGGCTGGAGTAACCCGGATAATAGCCATAGTAGCCGGTGATCCGCAGGATCCGGTCCTCGATGGTAGCCACCCCGTTGGGGGCCGCCTTGACATCCATAGAGAGCGCGGGGCGGCGGCCCCGGGCGCGGCGGGGCGGCGAGCGCAGCGCGGGGCCCGGGAGCTGGTGCAGGTGCTGCCGCCGCCGCCGCCGGTGCTGATGTTGCAGCTCGTGCTCCCGCGCCCGGGCTCTGACTCCACCGCCCGGCGCGGCACCGGCTCCGCATCACAGCGGCGGCGGTGGCGGCGGCGGCGGCGGCGGCGGAGCGGCCCCCACTCCGGTCGGCCTCTCCGTCAGCCTGGCAGCTCTCCCGCCCGCCGCCCGGCGCACTGCTGCCCGAACAGCGCCCCCTCACCTCCGACGCCCACCGCGGCCGGGGCGGGTGTGGGCGCCCCACCTGGCCGCAGACTCTCCTCGTTAACCCTTCTGCGCCCCTTCCCCGAAGACTGGACATCCCCTCAACCCCACCTGCCAGAAGGGATGCTCTGTCCGGGGGCGTGGGAGGAGACGAGAAGGTGAGAGATGGTGGCAGGGGCTCGGGGAGGAGGGGTGGAGATGGAAGAGACCCAAGCGGAAGCGACTGTTGATGTGAGAGGTGCACACTGTCGCTCGGGGAGATGACACCTGGGGGGCGCCGCGGGGTCTCGGTCCACGCTTGCCGTCTACACCACCTGGGGTCAGCAGACGTGCAAGCGTTCCCCAGAGTTCATCAGTTCTCGAAACTTGCCTAGACGACAGGGAGTCTTTTTTTAAGAAATGGGCGGGGGGTGGGGGGAAAAAAATGAGACCTCAGCAGGTGGTACGTGAAGTAATTACGCAGGTATGGCAGACACGAAGACTTTAACAACGAAGCCCTCGAGTCTGAAGGTCCGCGTCTGACAGTCCGTATCCGGACCATCAGCCCGCAGCGAAAACATCAAAGGCTTGGGAGACTCAGCTGCGACTCTGTTTGTTTGTTTTACCCATTTCAAATGCCCTTAGGAGTAATGATTTTCTCCTTTATTGCAAAAAAAAAAAAAAAAAAAAAAAAAAGGGGGGGGGGGGGGGGCTTCACAGTGTAAATATTTGGACGGGTGAAAGTTTTGGCCCCAGTCTAGAGACTTTCCACCTGGGTCTAGAACGTCCTTGAAGCTCTGTCAGAGCGAACACCCTCCCCTCAGGTGTGCCTCTTCGGTTTGGGCGAGATACCCACCGGATTAAGATCAGGGAACAGAGGGGATGATTCTTCTATTTGTAGAGTGAAATTTATTTTTCAAAATTTCATCTCAGAAACGAAAGGGTGTGGGGGAATGGAGGTCGGGGGTGAGTTCATCAGCTTAGAGCTTATGCTCCCCTTCCACCCAGACCCAGCTGAAGACGTCCCTGCCAGATTTCACATTTCTAAAACTTAGGTGGGGTGGGGGGTGGGGCAGGGAGAACAAATTGACTTCAGAGACCCGTCAGAAACCTCCAAAGAACCTATCCCACAGCCTTCTGCCTTCAAGCATTTTCCACATTGAATGTGTGTCCTTAAGAGGGAAGAAATGTTGCAAACTTTTTAAAAGATGAATGAGATTGAAGCATATGAAAATGCAGTATTAAATTCCACAATGCACTAAGAGTTTTCATCCAGACACAAAGCCTAGCACAGAATCCTGAGATTGGAGTGGCTCCGAAAGGATTGTGGCTGGGAGGAAGGTTCATAAAGAAACCAATTTCCTCCCACACCTGCTTTCTGGGTGAGGAAAGATGGAAGGATGGAGGGAACTAAAAGGTCAAAATGAACTTAAAGGAAAAAGCGAGTCTGGTGCAGTGTGAGGAGCCGAACATTTAAAGCAAAAACAGAAGAATTATGCCTTTACACTCTGCTGCTGACCCCCACCCCAGAAAGTGATCTTCAGCACACTTTTGTTACTTTTATTATTTTTCTTTTTATTTCTGTGGCAAACCTTATGCAAAATGCATGCATTGTACATGGTAAAATGGGTTGATCCCGTTACTTGGAGACATCGCTTTGTTTAAAGTTTCTATTACCTCATACGTGTTTAGTAACATAATCCATAGCATATTAATATATAAATGATTTAATGAGAAAGAAATTAAGAAACTACTCAAGCAAAAACCTTCTAATGTAATAGGAATATGAATATGCACAGACTTTAAGACCAAGTGGTTTTGTCCTATTAATGCTTATAACTTATTTTACCATAATGTACTTAAGTTCTAAATTACACTCATTGTGTAAATTGGTCCCTTTTCCCTAGTTTGCTTTGTTTTCAGAATTTTCACAGTAGTGGTTAGAAATGTACTTGCTGAATCTCATCATTCATACAAACAACAAATTCAGCATAAATTTAAATAAAATTTAATTTAAATTCCTTTACCCACAAGAGTCTGTTTCCTAAAAGAAATTATTTTTAAAATCTCAGACTGACCTGGAAATTAATTTTTAAAATATTAAATAAAATATTAATTTTTAAAATACAAATGCCTCTAATCATCTGTAATAGGGCAACTAAAACAGCAAATGCAAGGACATGCCACCATCTTGGACACTTTTTTTTAATGGAACTTAAATTTTATAATTATAAATTGATCAACAATGAAAAGTAAATTTCTTTAATGATAAGCACACTTTGTTGCACATAATAACAATTTTTTGACCTTTCAAATGTTACTTTGTGATCATCAAAAATTTACAGAAATTATTTTGAGGGGAAGAGAATTTTTAAAAACATTTTTATATGTTTGCCTGCTCAGCCTACCAGTTTTCATAAACCCCAATACAAAAATTCAAATTTACAAAATGTGAAGTATCAGTGTGCCTCAAATCTATTCTGAAAAAAATAAGGAAAGGTACAACTAAACAAATGAAGACCAAAGGTAATTGTTTGATGCAAAAAAATGGTTCCTCATAGTAGCCAGTTTACATCGCCAATTTCCCTATTAAACTAAATAATAAATCAACTTTCTGGGTAAATCATAACTCAATTTAGAAAAATTTGGTCTGTGTGCGGGAATATTTTTACTGCATTAGCACAAGGCATCTGCCTGTGATTCCAAGTGAATTTTAATATCTGGGCCATATTTATTTTGATCCTCTGACCAAGTCAGATTAGGTATTTATACTAATTGAGTAAACAAAACTTCACCATTTGTGTTGTAAAAGAAAAAAATTCCATATCATTTATAAAATAATTTATGTGATAGTCACTTATAACTTTGAGTCTAATGCTAAAATAAGTATACCAAGAAATAACATTAAAAACTAAGTATGATCATTGAGCATAAATTCTATTCAAAGATGTATTCTGTCATTAAAAAAATCATTTTAAAATACCACAGCAGCCTTTATACTTTGGAAGAGTTAGTAAAATAAAATGCATGGAATCTAGTCTTCTTTACTATGATTACCAGCTGGAGGCCAGAAAATCTGGGTTTTAGTCCTCTTCCATGACAGGAACAAGTCACTTCATCTTTTTGACCACCTCTTTGGACTTACCAATAAAGAGTGCTGAAAGAAGGGAATCTATTGTAATGTACGCACCTCCTTGAGCCAAGAGTAACTTAGCTGTTTGGAGAGCCAAGAATGTTTCAGTCTTAATACCCAAGGGCCAACGTTGCCTTGTATAATCATCAGCACTATTTACAGATATGACCCCAGGTAGTTTGCACAGTGTTTGTGTTTAAAAGCATCTGGCATCTAGCCAACCAGGTGATAAGCACTAGCATCTGGAAAGAAAAAAAATATGTAGTCTTTGTATTCCATTTTCTAAAAGCTGTTTTGAGCATTTAACCATCAAGTCATCAGCTGCCACATTTGGACAGCTGATCCGGCCTTTCTATTCCAGTGTTGGGCAATGTTAGGCATTGCTATTTGACTCTTCAGCCAATGGCAGGACTGAATGTGGTTGGCGGCCCAGCACTCAGTATCTGTCTAAGAAATCAGGGCAGTCTACTCTTCATTGACCTCTGGTACCAGGCTCCAACACAGGACTATTTTTAAGGCTCGATTCCTTGGAAATGCATTGAAATCCTTTGGAGATAGTCTGAAGTAGTTTCAACAAATACAGTCAAATTTTAGAATTTATCTATGACGTGTGTGTGTGTTTCTGTCTGTCTCTCTTTCCCTCCATCTTTTCCGCTCCTCTCCCACCCCCCTCCTTTTCCTCACCGCTTCCCTCAGCCATATAAGCAGGTGGTTTAGAGCATGGACTTTGAATCTAGACTGCCAGGGGTCAAATCTGGTCTCACCATTTTCTAGCTGTGTGACGTTGAGTGCGTCTCTGAAACTCTATGACTCAATTTTCTCATCTGCAAAAATAAGAATAGGGTGCCGTTTAAAAGAAAACAAAAGGCCCAAAATGGTGTCACTTAAGCTAAGTCATCAAATCTGGGCTTAATACCTAATCTAACTGCAGTTTCAACTTCCCCCAGAAATGTAGTCTTAACTTTTCTTCAATCAGGAATTTTCTGATCAACACCAAAGAGGATTCTGGGACATGGGTCCCCTCCATCCCTGAAAGGAACATGAGGCAATCCACCTAATGGGACTTCCTGCCCCTCCCCCTAAGGGAAAGTGACCTAGCCTGAAACAATCCTTTCTCTTCCTTTACTAAGAACTTCTTGCCTCACTCTTCTTCCTAGAAAAACCTTCCCATTTTGTACAACACTTGGGACCTCCCTTCTACATCCTAGATGCTGCTTAATAAAACCAGTTAGATCTTTAAATTTCATTTGGTTGAATTTTGTTTTTTAATCATATCTACCTCATCGAATTATTGTGAAGATTTAAGTGATTTTATATTCATAAAGACTTTATAACAGTGGCTGGCATAAAAATATATCATAAATGGCATTATTATTTTGTTTTGTGGACATGCAGAACACTCTGAGGGTCAGTTTTCTCATCTGTAAAATGGGCTCCAACTCTCTACTTAATAGTGTTGCTGTGATGGTTAAGTGAGATAACATATGAAAATACCTTACTAAGAGGGCTCCTGGGGGGCTCAGTCGGTTAAGCTTCCAACTCTTGACTTCAACTCAGGTCATGATCTCAGGGTCAAGGGTCTGAGCCCTGAGTCCAGCTCCCCACTGGGTGTGGAATGTGCTTAAGATTCTCTCCTTCTCCCTCTGCCTCTCCCCACTCATACTTTCTCTAAATAAAGAGAGAGGGAGGAGAAGGAAGGGGAATGGAATAGAGAGGAAAGATGGGAAGGGAGGTGAGAGAAAAAGAGGGAAAGGAAGGAAGAGAGAAGAGAAAGAAAAGAAAGAAGAGAAAAAGAGAGAAAGAAAGTCTTAAAATTTTTTTTTTTACCCAGGCTTGGTATATAGCAGTTGTACAATAAATTTCAATGTCCTTCTCTCAACCCTACCTGCCCTGTCCATTATCTATTACTAAAGTTAATTCACTTGAACATTTCATTCACATTTTAGGGGTTTCTGTATCAATTGCTGTCGGGAGTCTCCTTGAACCCCTTCAACCATGACACCAATCACGGGAGGCAGATCTTGGCATCACATTGGCAGACCAATGGAATAGGTGAACTGCAGAATTTAAGTGCTTTGCAGAAAAAGTAGATGCTCTGGGGCAGCAGTTCTTCCTGTTCTGTGAGAAGGCAGGAGAACCCAGAGAATATATGCTTCAGGCTGATACAGGCACAAAGGTAGCTGGTCCCAGGAATGGGAGGGACTCTGGTCCTGCTTGATGCTCGTGCCCCAGGAAAGGGGAATGGCCTCAGAGACATTATTACAGGGTGGTGCTCTGAGGGAGGCTAGGCCATTAGGCTTGGGCTTCCCAGGCTCAGTAGAGATTCTGGTGCTTCAAGCTTAGACCAAAGGCAGCATAGCTGCCAGCCCCAGAGACATGGAATGTAGGCTTGGCTAGCGTACATCTCAGCAGAGACTAGAGGACTGAAGACCAGCGTGTCTCCCTGATGCTTGAGCTTAGCCAAAGATCTCTCCTGACTGCTTAAGCCTGCAGGAGGGGAGCCCCAAGAACAGGGAGACTGCATTTTCCACTTTTCTTATTGGCTAATAAAGATTTACTTAACCCTTTTAAACAGTTGTGTTGATGGTTATATGTTTAAACCTGTTACATATTCCCTTTTCAAATAAGACTTTAATTTCAACATCGAAAAATCCCAGGCATGCCACAGCCTCAAACCTACCACATATCACTTATCTCACAAGGCTTTCTGTAACATTATCTGCTAAAAATGTCAGACCTGCTGTGGTAGTCTTGGTACTATTCTCCAAGTATCCCTGGGCCTCATTTATTTTAGGCATCCCACAGAATTGTACTTTCTGCCCCCTTGTGGTTGTATGGTGGGGAGTGTGGGGTCTGTGACTGATTGTAGTGAGGGAAAAGGACAGTGATCCTCTCCTGGCCAGAGCAAGCTAGAACAAATCGCTCAGATTTCTCTCTTCCCTCTGGCATGAGGACCATAAACATTCAAGATGACCGTGACCCATAAAATTTACTGAAAATTAAATTCTGGTTACTGAAATCATTAAAATCAAAGCAAGTCTGAATTCCTTCTCAAAACACCATGTTTAATTTTCATATCTTTTCTTTATCCTTTATTTTCCAAGGGCATATTGTACATGTTTAAGTGTATGTTCACCGGTTTCTGAAACAATTCTCACTAAGCAATTGTGAGGACGAAAGAGTTGGAAAGAAACGGTAAGCATGGTATGGGAAATCAGAGAACAGAGCACTTAAAACTCATTAGAATGTATCAACAAGGCAAAAAGAGTCTAGAATACCTATATATTCACTATATCCACATCTTGAGTAACTATCGCCAAAAGCAATCTCAGGAGTGGGTTTGCCTTTAGCTTCAAGAACTATTTGTTTGCAAGAAATTTGTTCATGAGGTTTTATTTCATCCCTTATCCCTATCTCAGCAATACACCAGGATAATGCAGACGGTCAGTACTAAAGTGGACTTTTGCCTTTTTTAAATTTTTCTGGCTACCTAGCTGTCAGAGGAGGCTCCTTGCTTATCAGAAAGAGTACAAGAGAAAAGCGAGAAGGTTGTAGCAAATACCTTTCATGCTTCAGTTCAATGCTCTTGCTTCCCCTTTGCAGTGGCCAGCTTGTTTGCGGGCTCCCATCACCTTCACACGGACACAGCCCGGCAGCTCCCCACCTCCTGCCAATGCCCAGAGTCTCTAGCCTCCTGCCCCCCGGCTTCCCTGTTGATGCTGAGACAGAAAAGTGCATCCACCTGGATCGAACCCACATGCAGCCTGCAAGTGCATGGGACACATGCAACGCGGGACAGACGTGTGATAGTGGGAGCTGGGAGCCAGGTGACCAGTTCTCCATTCTGTTCCATAGGGGCTGCACTGAGAGGCTGGCGCTCCCACAGCCTTGTGTCCACAAGGTAGAGCAGTCGTCAGGTCAGTCATTCTTGATGCCAAAGGATGGTCAGCTCAGTAACATGCTTATGTACCTTAGGAAAAATATTAAAAATTAGAAGTATTTCCTCAGGGGTGCCTGGTGGCTCACTGGGTTAAGCCTCTGCCTTCAGCTCAGGTCATGATCTCAGGGTCCTGGGATCGAGCCCCACATCAGGCTCTCTGCTCAACGGAGAGCCTGCTTCTCCCTCTCTCTCTGCCTGCCTCTCTGCCTACTTGTGATCTCTGTCAAATAAATAAATAACATCTTAAAAAAAAACAATAAAAGTATTTTCTCAGGATGCCTTTGTGGCTCAGTTGGTTGAGTGTCTGCTTTCAGCTCAGGTCATAGTGCCAGGGTCCCAGGATCAGCCCCTGTGTTGGGCTCCTTCCTCAGCAAGGAGTCTGCTTCTCCCTCTGCCTGCTGCTCCCTCTGCTTGTACTCTCTCTCTCTGACAAATAAATAATTTTTTTAAAAACCATATTTTCTCATTTTCCAAACTTTCTGATAGATGGCTTTCCTGCTCTTAAAATGGTTACACACACACACACACACACACACACACACACGACCAACCCTAAAACCTGCTCTAGCTCTATTCAGCAGTGTTTGCTGGGTTTTTACATGCACTGTGCTAGAGAGTGCCACTTGCCTCCACGTTAATCTCAGCAATCACAATTATCTCCTTTCTGGTAAATGTGATGACATCTGACTAAAGGTCTCTTCTTCTGGCTCTTCATGTTCTTATAAATAATAAAACAAGGCTCCATGACAACGAGTACATGAAAAGTTCTGTAATATCTCAAAGCAATCTTAAACTCTTCAGATTCTTAAGGTAACAAAGTACTGTAGGCACACAGTTATCTGGGCTTAAGTGATGAGTAACAATCTCTTGGCTCCATGGAGTCAGACCATCTGTGCTTGGATGGGACTTAAAAATGCTGCTCCACCTGAGCAGTGCTGCTCCTCCTTCAGCGGTTTCCAAAGATGTTTCTCCTCTGGGAAGCCTGCTCTGAGCACCACCCTTCCTGGATGGCCCAGGTATCTGCCCCTCCAGATCTTTTCCCACACCGTGCGGTCTTTCCCACACTATATACTTCAGTTCCTCAGAGGCAAGGATGCCATTTTGTTCATCACAGTATGGCCAGAACTTCTCAGAGAGCCTGGCACACACCAGACAATCAGAACATGTTCAGGACGGAAAAATCATTGTAGTCAAGAAAATCTTTCATTAGGACCACTTTCTGGAAGAAAGTGCATCAGGGAAGTTTGGCTTATTTCAAGACCAGAAATGGAACAACTTGCCTAAAGCAAAGTTTATGAATGAGGAAACTAAAGCTGGAGAGCCTAAGCCAATGGTCCAAAGGCCTCCTGGTGAGTTGGCGACAGCCCTCCTTCTCAATGCATCATCTTTCCTTGACAGGGCACAATGCCACCTTCTCCAGTATGGCTTTATGACAACGCACACCCTCCCCTTACCCTTCCAATCGGATCATGCCCTCGTCTTCTTCTTCCTTCTGTCGTCCCCTAGTTAAACCCTGGACTGAGCAGACAGTGGGACACCCTTCAAGGGCTATTAAATGAAACTGAAACCTAACAGGCCTATTTTCCAGAGTCTTCTGTGAATTATATTTCTGGTATGCTCAGTACCTGGTTACTTATGCAATTTGCCATCCAGTCAAATTTAGAATATTACCACTCATTTTTAGGGTCCTGGGGATGGGGTTAGATAAATGGTCTTTAGATATGAATAGAATTATATATTATTAGGGGGTTGATATTTTTAAAATTCACTGCCATAAATAACATAGGTTTGTTTTGACAAATCTTTTGGGAATCATAATTAATTAGGAGGTTTGAATCTCCTTTATGTATAATCTACTACAATGTCCAGAAGACTTGTTTACTTGTTTCTTCATTGATTTGAGTTAATAAAAAAAATCATCAGCTGGGGTGCCTGTGTGGCTCAGTGAGTTAAAACTTCTGCCTTCAGCTCAGGTCATGATCTCAGGGTCCTGGGATCGAGCCCCACATCGGGCTCTCTGCTCAGCAGGGAGCCTGCTTCCTCCTCTCTCTGACTGCCTCTCTGCCTACTTGTGATCTCTGTCTGTCAAATAAATAAATAAAATCTTTAAAAAAGATCATCAGCTGAGCATACAGAAGGTGCTGAGCGCGTGTTACTCTTCTTTCTTGCTCTTTAATACCATTCCTTCCTTCTACTCTGGCTCTACCATCCTCTAGCATATGTGTGCCACTGCAGTAATGTCAAAATTGCCTTCCTACTGTTCAGCTTTTACTGCCCACCAAACAACCCAAAACTTAAGGGCTTAAAATAACAACCACTTATTACTTCTCACCACCCATTGGTAAGCTTGGTGCTTCTACCAATCTGTCCAGGCTTCTCTGATCTCAGCTGGGCTCACTTATGCACCTGTGGTCAGCAGGTGGATCAGCTGTGGACTGAACAGCCTAGGATGACCTCCGCACATGACTAGTGGATGGGGAGACAGGCGTGAGTGGGCCACAAGGCTCATCGTGCAAAAGGCTAATCCAGGTTTGCTCAACATAGCAGTAAAGTCCCAAGAGCAAGAGTCAGGTTTGCAAGGTCTCTTGAGGCCCAGACTCAGAATTTGGCACAATATTGCTTCTGCCATATTCTGTGATCTAAAGCACGTTATATGGCTCGCCCTGATTCAGGAGCTGGAGAAACTGATTTCTGCCTCTGTATGGGCTTGCTGGAAAAAAAAAAAAATCATGGCCATTTTTGGACTCTACTGCATCCGCCAATGTAAATCAATGCCAGTGTTACAAAGCATATTGATCAGAGACTTAATGAGAATGTCCTTCCTGCAAAATGTGTCCTTTAATAGAATTCCTTGATTCCAGATCAGATCAGCAAAGCAATCATCTACTCATCGTTAACAAAGCAACGTGGGGTTGACTTCGTTAAGCAGAATCTGGCATTAAAGTTTATCTGCAATGATAAGACTTTGTCTGAATAGGAACAGCAGCCTCTTGCATGGCATGTAACGCCAAACCTTCAGGCTTAAAAATGGGGAACCAGAAGTCCGACACCCACACAGGCTGGGTCTGCATAACAGTGGTACAATCAGACACAGAAAACAAAGAAATACAGGGAGTTTGACTCAGCAGGGCTGTTTCTACAACCAAGGCAAAAAGTGGGGACCCAAAAAGTTAAGGCATTCACTGTACTTACCCCCTGTAGAGGCATTTTTCCCACTATACAGCAAAGATCGGATTAACTGCCTCCCCCACTAGATTCCTGGTTTCTTTGGGACATGAATAAATCTTTTAAATCCATATTTCTGTATGTAATACAGAGCCTGACTGTTGAAGGAAAGGAGAGAGAGAGTTATTTCTGTGACTCAGAAAAAGACTAACCCAATATAACCACATTTATATTTTTAAATGAATCTTTGCAAATACTCAGAAATTCTCCCATATGAAAAATTATAGAAGTACTGGTGAAGATAAGTGACTCCTTACAAAAACAAAAAATGCTACTATTCAGCTTAAATCAGAAGGAAGAAGTTGGTGATGTTCAAATTATAATCCAGAGGAAAGAGGATGGAGAAATGCATGTTTTTGCTTTATAAGTCAAGGAAACCCTTAGACTTTCAAAAACTTGAATCTGAATTTTCAATTCACAATTAAACACTTAAAAGCATAAAGGCAGCGGCACCTGGGGGCCTCAGTCGGTTGAGTGTCTAACTCTCGGTCTCAGTTCAGGTCTTGATTTCAGGGTCATGAGTTCGAGCCTCAAGCTGGACTCCAAGTTGGGCATGTAGCCTCCTTTAAAAAAAAAAAAAGTTTATATATAATATTAACTTTCTTTTTAAAAAAATTATTTATTTATTAGAGAGAGAGAGAGAGAGAGCGCATGCGTGCACACAGCAGGGTTGGGGGATGGGTGGGGAGATAATCTCTAGCAAACTCCCCAAATGAGCAAGGACTCTCAGGTCGGGCTTGACCTCAGGACCCAGAGATCATGGCCTGAGCTAAAATCAAGAGATAGATGCTTAACTGACTGAGCCACCAGGCGGTCCAGCAATATTAACTTTCTAACTGTTCCATGGCACAAAGCTGTAAGAAGTTTTCTTCACATTGTTATAATTATTTATAGCCAGTCTCATTCTAAAAACGAATTGAAGTGGCTTGTAGAGATACTACATTTGGAGATTTAAAACAATAATAACGAGCAAGGAAGGAACTGGGAAGAAAGTAAAATTAAAAATAGAAGCTAGAAATTGAAGCCAGAATGAGGTCAATAAAATGCCACCAGCGCTAATACATTTTGTTAGAAGCAGCAGTAATTTGGCTTAGAGCTTCCTAGACACCAACCCAAGAGGAACTTGTGGTCCCTAAAACTACTTCTCGTGGACAGAGCTCAAGACAAAGTCGGGAAATCATCACTGGTGTGCACCCTGAGAGTAAGATCTCCAGGATAGTCGTAAAAAGGACCCCATGTAATGCTGTAAACAAGAGCGTGAAGAACATCCACGGGAAGATACAAGGACACACAGCCCGACGACGGCACAGTGTGAGATCACTATGGAGGAAAATCCCATTGACAAGAC
This sequence comes from Mustela nigripes, assembly GCF_022355385.1. Lineage (NCBI taxonomy): Eukaryota > Metazoa > Chordata > Mammalia > Carnivora > Mustelidae > Mustela > Mustela nigripes. The sequence goes on from NC_081569.1 coordinate 103,952,965, forward strand.
CTTCAAACACTGCTCCCTCTTAGAACGCTCAGCTAACTCCAAACCAAGGGCTAGACGCGCACAGGTTCTGTGTCCTCCAAGGACGTCTCTGTAAATCCCAAACCTCTCAAATGAGAAACTGGTTAATATCACCAAATCCCATAGACAGTAGTTCCCACTTGGGTTGCCTCTCCTTTTTCAATGCCATTTTCAATGCCATTGCCCAAGGTCAGGTGGCCCGCCTTCCAGCCGGATTACCCCACTGCCTTCCAACTGGTCTGTCTTACTCTGTTCCATTCTCCAAACCACAGCCAGGCTGCTTTCTCTATAACAGGGTGCTGTTTTCAAACACTTCAAAGGCTCCAACAGGACCCCGCATGAATTCCACAGCCTTCATCACGGAATACAGACTTCGGCCTCCACAACTCCTGCCTCAACTCTCTGACTGTTCCCTTCATTCCAGCTCTTTGACGTTGCTGAAAAAGTCATGCTCTCTCTCGCGTCTGGATCTGTGTTGTTCCCTCTGTCTGGAAAGCTCTTGCCTTTAGCAATGCTCTGGTCCTTGCCTTTGTCTGGCGCTTCTCCTCCATGTCTCAAGCTAGAGAGGGTGCACCTTCCAGAAAGCTGTCTCTACCTGTGTAGCTCACCCACTGGACCGGAACCTCCCCAAGGCAGCTCCTGGCTCTGTCTTTGCTCACCCTCATATCCCCAATGCCTAGCACAGTGCCAGGTGCAGATTAGCTGTTTCAGGGATGTTTGAGAGTTAGTTGATTGGTTAATTAATATTGATTATCACACGCAAGTTCTTGGAGCCGATTACTCTATGTTCCTACTTAGAGGAAGACCCATTTACCTTCTTTAATAAGCAACAGGTTTAGGAGCACCTGGGTGGCTCAGTCAGTTAAAGCATCTGCCTTCAGCTCAGGTCATGATCTCAGGATTCTGGGAATGAGCCCCGTGTGGAGCCCTGCACCCAACAGGAAGTCTGCTTCTCCCTCTGTGCTCTCAGGTAAATAAATAAAATCTTTAAAAAAAAAAAAAAAAGGGCAACAAATTTAAAGATATTTTTGAGGCTATGTAATGAAGAATAACAGCACATGTGCCTACATTAAGAAACCTACCATCTCTGCCATCTCCATCCAGGCAAGGCCAAAGTTTTCTTCAGAAAACAAGTCATAATCCATTCCTAAACAAGGATATATGGGTAACTGAGGGCCCAGTATCTTAGTCCTTTCTAACATTATCATTAACTTCAGTGTGAGAAAAACATTCAAGTGCTGTTGCCAACTCTTATATTCCAAAAAGTTTTACAAGATATTTGACATTGCACTTTTCAAGAAAGTATGCATTTGAGGATCTTATCTCATCCTGCAACAGTAAAAAACAAAACAAAACAAAAACTGGGAGACTTAGATCCTATCTTAACTTTGTCCCTAACTCTGAAATCACAGGGGTCATGACCTGGCTTATTCCTTGCCTGGAGCTAGACAGCTCACGCCTCCACTCTGTGCCTGGCTCTGCCCAGGGTCCAAACAATGGAGCCTAATCCCTGGGTTCCTCCCCCCCCACCCCGCTGGAGCTGCCAATGGAGCCAATGGAGCAAGGTGCAGGCTCCCTTCTCTTACTTCCACATCAGCGTGAAGATGTCAGCTTCCATCTGTTTTATTGAGCTTTTGCGTAATACTTCATTTGAACAAAATACACTACAGCTAATAAGAAATACGAAAACTTGCAGATTAAATGATGTTTAAGTCTCTTTTCTTCTCAATTATCTACTGCACCCCAGAGGTATTAATTTAGTCTGGATATATCACCATATCCGGTTTGAAATGGACATAAAGAAACCATGCCATTCTCTGGGAAGACTGAAGATAGGACCTGAAGGAAGCTTTGGAGATCATCTCGTGTGTTCGACGTTTTGCAAACAAGGCCTCTAAGGTCCAGAGTTTCCGTGACGCGTCCAGTGGCGCATTGCTGTGTGAAGGAAGAGCTCGGACCCAAATCCTCCCAGGCCTCAGGGCAGAGCTTCAGGAGGTGGGTGGTCCTCAGCACCTTCTGGAATGCTGGGGAGGCTGCAGAAGAGGTAAGTGAGGAGAGTGCCTCTCCTCTGACCCCCACTGCTAACTGCTACGATCCAAGCCTCCCCATCTCTCGACCAGATGAATGTGATCCATACCCATCAGCCTTCCACACCATTTTGGATATTTCCAAAACACATCAGACCATCCCGCTCTTACTCTCCAAACTTGGATTTTCCTGAGATTTTCCTTCACCCTTATACTTTAGCAAACCAACCAGACACATCTGGGTGTTTCTCACATTGAGACCTGGCGCCCCTTTTGCTGGAAGGCTCACACGTGCCCTTCTTACTCCCAGAAGCAGCTTGGAACAACAAGACTTGAGATAGTGAGGAGTTGTTGAGATCATCTGGAAGTATGCATGACCAAACCCAGTTAAGGCCTCTCTATATAGGCTTCTAAGATTTGACAGGCGGGTGTGGTGATCCACTCCTCCTGCCCTCAAGGAGACCAGTCTCTTTAGTAAATTCCCTTGCTTTTAAACTGGTGCAGTTTGCCACTTTTTCTGGTCTCTCCCATCCCTCCGGGTATGGGGGCAGTCTCAGATTACAGGGAGCTCCTGCAGAGGTTTGAACCAATACCTCTTTTTTATTTATAAGCTCTGATTAATTTCAAAATTGAAAATCACAAATACAAGGAGAAAGGAAACTTCAACTAACAAGACAGGTGGTAGAGTTCATCACAGTAGTGGGTGAAAGTAATTTCCAAATTATAACCACAGGTTCCTTTACTATTGAAGCTGCTTTGTAAATATCCTAAATTCAGCAGCCCTGATAACACTCCCTTGGCATTTTGATAATATTGACAAATGCTGAATCCTTTGATATTAAAGCACTGATAGTAATTCTTCTAGGCACTTCTTATTTTCAGGGACCCAATTAAATGAAGCTAAAGGTAATTGGAGCATCTGTTCTTCCTCAACAGATTTGTGGCTTTTAATCTTATAGGAAATCACCTTTAACTGTAGCCCTAAATCAGCCAGTAGAGTATGTTTAGTGATGGGATTAAACATTTAAAAATGTAATCCCACTCCCTCTGGTGGTGTAGTCTGCAAACATCCACTGGGTTCACAATGTGGTTAAAATGTTCAGAACAGCTTGGGAGCACTTTTCTCTCCTGTATCCTTTTCATCTGAATGATGCTGGCACTAAACCACGTTTTCAAGGGATTTAGTGCTATGTTTTGTTAGAACGCGTGACAAAGAAACAGCCACTCTTTTCATACTCCCTAACATTTTACATACATCATACTTATGGATACAGAGAAAACTTCTCTGAAACAGATCGAAGCATCTTTTATTTACCTTTGCAAGTAGAAATGCAGTTCTTCAGGTTTTAAAATTTTACACAGAGATAGTTCTGTTGTTATGAGTAGTATAAAACAAAAAATAATTACTGTGCCCTATGCCACTGACTCCCCAGGTCCATGGAAACAATTATTAAATGATCGATCAAGTTACAGCAAAACACAGGAGGAGTAAACTTCCATGTTGGAAAACTGTCCTCCCTCTAGGCTTTGGTAGACATCAAAATGAGTAGGAATACCAAAGTTTCCAAAAAATACAACTGTGCATGACAACATAATGTGCTCAAAAAGAGCTCATTAAGGGCACCTAGGTGGTTCAGAGGATTAAGCCTTTGCCTTTGGCTCACCTCAGGATCCTGGGATCAAGCCCTGCATTGGGCTCTCTGCTCAGTGAGGAACCTGCTTCCTCCTCTCTCTCTGCCTGCCTCTCTTACTCCTTGTGATCTCTGTCTGCCAAATAAATAAATAAAATCTTAAAAAAAAAAAAAAAAGAACTCATTAGATACGCACATTGCTTTCTATTACTCTGCAACATTTCTTTTCCATCAGAAGATATTTCATTTCTGCAGTACATACAGGCACAATGACCTAACCAGAGAACAAAAGGGTCCCCTGCTCCCAAACACAGCTTACAATCCTTTTCAGTTTGTATGAAGGTCAGTATTGCGCGGTAAATCACAGCTTCTGGACCCAGCCTGCCTAGCTCAGTTCATCACTAGCTGTTCCACCGGAAGCCAGTTAGCTGAGCTGTAGCATACCTTTGTAATGCAGGTCATGAGAGCCATTCTGAGGTGTAAGTGAGTTCTCATAGGCTTCACACAGTGCTGGCTCAGAACAGATGCTGTACAAGTGTTCGCTAGTATTGTTGGAGTTTGACCGAATAACAGAACCATACACCTGTACCCATCAGCTAAGGATGTCTTCCAGTTGTTTAAATAAAACATTTTGTTCAAGCCTTAGCATCCTTTGACATGTTCTTCCCTTTTCCCTACACTTGTAACCCGGTAGCCACTAGCCACATGCGGACCGATTTAAATGCAGATGAATTCAAAATAAATGAAATGTACAAGTCAGTTCATCAGCTGCACTGGCTACAGTAAAAGCCATCAATAGGGGCACCTGGGTGGCTCAGTGGGTTAGAGCCTCTGTCTTCAGCTCGTCCTGGTCCCAGGGTCTTGGGATCAAGCCCCGCATCGGGCTCTCTGGCTCAGCGGGGAGCCTGCTTCCCCCTCTCTCTCTGCCTGCCTCTCTGCCTCTCTCTGTCAAATAAATAAATAAAATCTTAAAAAAAAAAAAAAAAGGCCATCAATAGCCACATAGGGTTAGTGGCTCCTGGGTTGGGCAGAACTGACAGAGGACCCTCCCATCACCTCAGAAAGTTCTTCTGCACCGAGCTGATCTGGGCTCCTCTCCCACTGTTTATCCCGTTCTGCTACTCAGCCTTCATTTGCTGCCTAAACATCACTTCCTCAATTAATCCCTGCCTGAGTCCAAGGTCCCTTTATATCCTCCCATAGCATTCTGGATTTTTCCTTCAGAATACTCCTTAGAGTTATAAATATTTTCAATGAATTATTTTCCCACTAGGCTGTCAGGAGTTTGAAAAAAAGGGATTATGTGGGCACATAGTAGCACCCAAGTTGCTGACTAAGGAACTATGAAAGGAAATGTATAAAACTCCTTAGTATTTGAATAGCTAACATCTGCTTACTGGGTGCCAAGCAGTATTCTGAAGACTTTACCTGCTTTAATTCATTTAATTCTAACAACTCTGTGAGGTAGTGGCTTGTATTAGTCACGTATTGCTACATAACATAATACCACAAACACAGTGGCTTAAAACAACACGCATTTCTGACTTCACAGTTTCTGTGGCCTCCACATAGCTCAGCCCTCGTCCTCTGCTCAGGGTCCCACAGGCTGCCATCCAGAGGTGCCTGGGCTGGGTTCTCACTGAGAGGCTCAATTTGGGCAGGCTGTTTCCAAATTTACCCAAGGTGTGGGCAGAATTTATTTCCAGAATTGGCTAGAGTAGGTAACATTCCCAATAAGGCCTATCTCTTACTTGAGCTTAAGTCAAAATTTTCAAAAGTCAACTTCATCATGTAACTCAGAGTCACAAGCTAAGTTTATCCCTGGAAACTTCTTCCAGATGGCAGGCAGGACATAGGAAGAAAGAGAAAATTAATGTATTTTTCCACCCTTCTCCTGCCCCCCCCCCCAAACAGGTAAAGAGTCCCGGCAGATAACTTGACTCTTATCATATTAAGGGGGAAAAAATGTAATTCTAAAGTTCCCACTGGCTCTTCGTACAGCTCAAGGTAAAGCCTGTGCAGAAGGCCTTGTCGGTGAGCAAAGCTCCTTCTCAAGCTTTTGGCCACACAAAAGCAGCTCAAGGAACTGGTTTGGGTGAAGAAGGGAGCTATGAAAAGCTAAATCACTAGGTATAATAAAGGAAGAGTTTATCGGGTGTTACAAGGTCATGTCGGAAGTATGGAAAAGGAAAGAGGAGTCCCAACAAGGTGGGGGAGCCAAAAAAAAAAAAAATGTTGTGACAAATGGACAAAACACTTAAGAGTAATCTTGTTCTTAAGCAGTTCCCTGGTTTTCCATTTTAAAGGTTACCCTGTTCCATGCTGTGCTCCGCTTGCCCTCTGTTACCCAAAACACATGGCTAAGAGTCTGTACACATAGCAGCAGCCTTGGGTTTGGGATTCTGCGTCTTCAGGGACGAAGCAGGAAAGGAAATGATCATTTCCCGGCTGACCAGCACTGCCGAGCAGGTTTATGTGGAAGCAGGCCCACAGCCCTGTCATTCTGAGCAGAAACCAGGGCAGCACTGAGAAAGATGGTTAAGGGCCAGGTAGCAAGCCAGTGGAGCTGAGCGGCCCTTTCAGGAAGCACAACAGACGAAGGTGACCCTTGAAGGAAGGGAGGGAGGCTGTTGGGCTACGTTCATACTCTCTGGGCCCAGGATGTTTTCCCTGCACCTGAAATGGTAGCGTCCTGCCAGGCCCATTGTCCTACAGGGGATTCGGACTGTTCTCTGCAGCGGGCCCACCGAACCCGGTCAGCAAAACGCTATTACATCACCCTGGGAATTGTGCCATCTGCTAAAACTGAAAGCTGAACAACCGAACCCCTCACTGTCCTCTGAATGGGCAGCCTCGCTGGGAGCGACAAATGTGCCTTTCACGGGTGTCACTTTGAAGGACGAGCATCCCCTCATCTCTGAGAGGAGTTGACACGGGGAACAGCAAGCCCCAAGCTCAGGTCCCTTTACTCTCTTGCTGGCTGAGGGAACCTCTGCTTGCAGAGCCCCAGCAACAAAATCCATCCACAAAGTGTCAGAGCCAACGGAAAGACGGGCAGAGCTAGTGTGAGCCTGGGCATGGCCTCGTCTGGGCATTATTCTCAAGATGGAGACTTGCGCATCACTTTGTCTAGAGGGGGACACAGAGCCGTGGTGAACTGGGCCAGGTTTGTAATTGGCTGCTTTGTGGAGGTCCATGGACAGCACCACACACTGGTCTGCTCCAGGTAACTGCCCCGCGGTAACACATGGCAAGCATCTTCTCCTGGCCCGCAGAGCGGCCAATGGAGCTGTTCCTCGGCCCAAGAGACACACACCCCTCTGGCTTCTCTGAGCAACAATCTGAGAAGTCCTCCATGAAATTCTTGATCGTAGAAGACCTGCTCTGCCTCAGTGACATCACTCATCATCTGCTTTCAACACTTTTTTTTTTTTTTTTTAAGATTTTTTAAGGGGCACCTGGGTGGCTCAGGGCGTTAAAGCCTCTGCCTTTGGCTCAGGTCATAATCCTGGGGTTCTGGGATCAAGTCCTGTGTTGGGCTTTCTGCTCAGCAGGGAGCCTGCTTCCTCCTCTCTCTCTGCCTGATTCTCTGCCTACTTGTGATCTCTGTCTGTCAAATAAATAAATAAAATCTTTTAAAAAAAAGTAAAGATTTTTAAAATTTATTTATTTGACAGACATCCCCGGGGTGGGGTGGAGTAAGCAGGCTCCCTGCTGAACAGAGAGCTCAGTGTGGGGCTCCATCCCAGGACACTGGGATCATGACCTGAGCTGAAGGCAGAGGCTTAACCCACTGAGCCACCCAGACGCCCCTGCTTTCATCATTTTTATCAGTTATCTTTATTATCGTCTTCTTTTACCCTCGCTCAGAACAGAGTCTGAGGCAAGAAAGGGCCCAGGGAAGGAGATTTGAATTTTTCCTGTAGCTCAGGCAGAACGACTCAGATACACCTTAAAAGCCACAGCTCTCGGTGACTTTCTCTCAAGACAGGATAGAGGAGTTTCAGAGGAACTTTATAAAAACCGGGCACTTCTCTCAGCACTTGGTAGCTATGTGTCTTCAACGGAAGAAAAGACGACAGCCACCCACAGCCCCCTCCACATGGGACACACAGGTGGAAAAGATACAGACTCGAACCAGGAACACTGGCTTCATCATTTACTGTCTGAGCGAGCTGCAGTTTCCTTGGCCAAAAAGGTAAGGATCCTATGCCAATGATCCAATGATCCTATGCCCCGCCTCATACATTTATGTTAAGAACTAAATAAAATGATGCACACAAAACATTTAGCACAATGCCTGATGCTCAACAAATACTAGATGTCATTGTGACATCACTGTGTTCATTCCCATCATTGTTCTAAGTGATGAAATCAGAGGGGAGACATTGAGAGGACAGAAAGACATGACAGAGAAGTTAGACCATATGTACTTTGTTCCGAATTGGAAAAACAAAAACAAAAAAGTCACTTCCTTCTGGTTGGGAACTTATTTTACCTTGTGAAATACTATAGAGGGATTACTATGTGCCAGTGACTGCTCTAGACATAGAACTTATTGAATCAAATTTCATTTAATTTTGAAGTATCACTAATTTGATGACATCATATTATAACATATTGAAAAAATTATTGTAAGGCCAAATATAAATAATTTGGAGAATGCGTATGCATTCAAAGAACACGAACCGAAGATATGCCAAAAGCCAGGCCCGGGGCTAGTCCCTGGGATGGTAATGAGGAATGAGAAGGATAAATTGCCTGCCTCAAATTTACATCCTGTCGAGATGTTGGAAATAAGCAATCACGCCCCTTTTTTCCCTGCTAAACCAAATTTAACATAGTTCAACAATTTATTTAACAGCCAGACTTGGATCTGCCCTACTTAAACTATCTGGCTTTCCCAGGCAGTGCATCAGTGACTCCTGGAAACTGTGGTCAACATGGCTAGCCAGGCAGGGTCACCAACACTTCCAGGGGGGCCCGCAGCAGCAGTTGGGGCCCAGCATCGGGGCCCAGTGTCGGTCCCGGCATCAGGATCAGCAGCGGCAGTGCGAACGGGATGTGTGAGCTAGCTCAGCTGACTCTAAGTGGGGTAGACAGAAGAGACCCTTGAAGTACTCCCTGCAGCAGAGCTTCAAGCCATGGGATCCAGCTGGTCAGGCCCCAGAAACCGGGGAAACTAACTGCCCAGTAGCAGTCTCCGCCACAGAACTCAGGTTCAGCCCACGCCCTGGTCCTGCACGGAGACTCAGAGCAGAACCGCTCTTGGAGAGGCCGTCTCTAGAGTCACTGCAAGTCACAGGACGCCCTTGATGCGGAGGGGCCTCCAGGTCAGAAGAGCACCTCTTGAACTACACTCACCGGAGGACAAAGAACATCAGAGTATAGACACATGGTTATATTTGCACCACATGAGTTATCTTAGTACAAATTGTGTCATACATTCAGAAAGATCTGATTAGGGGGGCCTGGGTGGCTCAGATCATGATCCCAAGGTTCTGGGATCCAACCCTGCGTCAGGCTCTCTGCTGAGTGGGGGGCCCCTCTCTCTGCCTGCCTCTCTGCCCACTTGTGATCTCTCTCTCTGTCAAATAAATAAACAAAATCTTAAAAAAAAAAAAAAAAAGAAAAGAAAAGAAAGATCTGATTAAAATAAATGCCTTTGTTATAAAGAAAATATCCTACTCTGTTACCATTAATACTATTCTTAGTCTGCTATTGCTAGGTCTGTATTATTCGCTTCTCCTGCATTCATTCATTCATTCACTTGACAAATGTTCCTTGAGCCCCTCACTGCCCGCGGAGGGCCCCGGGAACACCGTGCCAATCAAAACAGACCAATGGTTTGCTTTTGTAAGTTTACGGTCAAGTGTGCTGGGTGATCGTTGAGATTACTGTTCAGCAAACATACCCTTCCACAGTCTGAGAAATGGATGTTATTTCTCCCCCAGTGGGTGCGCACTCTCCTCTGCCCCCGTTCATATTGGACTTGGATATATGACTTGCTTTCACCCAACGAATGTTAATAGAAGAGACAGAAACAGAGGCCTTTGACATGTTTGCCTCTGGCACTCCTGCCCTTCTTCCTAAGAACTCACTGTAGCCACTAGTCCAAGAAGGAGGAGAGGACACGAACCCACCCGCACCCAGGAGGCAAGCCCGGGTGACCAACAGCCCAAAACAAAGGTGCCCAGCCAATGCCAGCCCAAAGCAACAGACAGAACCCGCCAAACCTCAGTAGACCTGTGGACCCATTAGCATCAGAGTAAATGCTTGTTTTTGTAAGCTTCTGAGTTTGGAAATGGTTTGTTTCACAGTGTAATTGTGGCAATAACTCTAATACAGAGCCAAACAAAGCAAGAAAATCTCCAACCTTTTGAAAGTTTGATTATAACGTGCTATTTATTTTCTATGAAAGAAAAATTATATCCCTGCAGAGACATTTTGGAAACATCAAGTTCCTTAGCCTGTCTCAGTGGTTGTAAACCACCCCCCCCCCCATGCCACATCTGCAAAGGGGCTTCGCTGATCAATGTCCCTTTTTCTGGATATGAATAAAGGGAGATTAGGTGTCCCTGAAAACCCTATACACAGGCTGTGTTTCTCTAATGCACTCACCATTGCATGCCTAATTTTGTGGGCTCATATTTGAAGCAAGCTGTGAACAAATGGGAGAAAATTTAGAGAAGAATGAGAATGTTATCAAAGTTCTCGTAAATAAGGTGTGAAGCCATGGGAAAGCAGAGGACTATGCTCATAATAGAGACTCTAAATATTATTGATTGATGTGAGAGGAAAAGAATTGGAGGAGTGAGATAACAGTTTTTCCAATGAATGTAATATATATTAACACATTCTTCCTTTCTCGCCACCAAGGAGCAAACAAAACTAAGAAAGCCCTTTATAGTAGGATTGTTTTAGGTTAGGTACAAGAGAAAAGCCCATCAACTGAAACATGTTTCTAGGGAGAGCTGGACGTCGCCTCATAAACTCGGGTAACACGAGCAAAAGCAGGGGACGTTGGGGGCTGCTCAGAGTCGGGAAATGTATCATATCACTGTTTACTGGTCATTCCAGATTGTGGCTCTCTTTGATGTAGTGAAAACCTCACAGACCATACCCCGTGACTCCTGTAAGCATCAAAAACAGTTGTTGGGTTTTTCAAATATGTATTTATTTTAGAAAGAGAGGGAGCGCACGCACAGGAGTGTGTGGGAGCAGAGGAGGGGCAGAGGGAGAAGGAGAGAGAATCCCAAGCAGACTCTGCACTGAATGGGGAGCCCAACACAGGGCTCAATGCCAGGACCCTGAGATCATGACCGGAGCCAAAATAACTGACTGAGTTATTATAACTAGTTACTAAATAACTAACTGAGTTACCTGACTGAGCCACATGGGTGGTCCAAAAACAAGGGTTTTTTTTGTTTGTTTTTAAAGATTTATTTATTTGAGAGAGAGCACATGGCCCAGGGTGGGGGGAGGGAAAGAGGGAGAGAATCTCAAGCAGACTCCCTGCTGAGCTTGGAGCCCAATGTGGGACTTGATCTCACAACCTATGAGATCCTGACCTGAGCCAAAACCAAGAGTCAGATACTTAACCAACTGAGCCACACAGGTGCCCCCCCAGAAACAGTTTTTAAAGAAACTCCATGGCTTTAGTGGGAATACTGAAGTTTCCATTGAGATGCCCACTAAGATGATACCTTTTATTTAAAAATAGATATTCATTCATTCATTCACTTAACAAATATTCACTAGGCATTTAGTGTGTGTCTACTGTTTTTTGCAGGATTAAAGAGAGCTGTAAATTAGGCAGATTGCCTGCCCTCATGGAGTTTACCTTCTATCACAAGTGTGGAAACTTGCAGTAGAAATCATATCAATACAATAAAGCGACTGACTGCTTAAGACTGTTTCTGGCTCTAGCATTCTTAGGTAATAGTATAGAAGGTCTCTGAATTTATGGCTTCTTCTATATATATAATAAAGACAAAGAACTCTCAGAGTTTTGAAAAAAAAAAAACAAGAATATGATTATGAGGATCCTTTCCCCAAATCCATGTGTTTATTTATTATTCATGACATTCTAAATTTTAAGAAAAAGTGAGTTTTGGGGGTGTTCCTCCTGTCCTTGTCTAACTGCCTTTTCCTTCATCTTTTCTCTTCTAATCAATGAAGAAAGAGATCAGGAAAATGTAGCCTGAACAGCAATTCCACACTGCCGTATTGGAGGGAGGATCTGAGATTAAGCAAGGGCACTGGGCCTCCCATTTTGTGAAGAGCTGTGTCTAGACACATTAGGCAGGTGACACTTTTGGTCTCACAAGAAGAAAAGCTTGCCCGAATCCTTGCCACACCATCTCCCAGAGGACTCCGAGAGAGAGGGACCCTCGGGCTACAGCCGGCGGCCATGGGCAGAAGGTGTGTCTGCCTACCTGCCGAGTCTATTAAGACATTCCAGGTGGCGAAAGTTTTGCCGAAAATAATTCCATTCTTCAACTCATAGCTCCTAGAACCCCTTGGCAGGCCTGGAAGATGTTACGGACACAACTCGTTTGAAGTTTCAAGGCTGATTATGGGTATCAATACCCAATATTCTGCCTCTAGTGAGGGCTTCAGCATGAATCACAATGTTTCCTTTTGCATCTGTGTCTCATAATGACTTGCATTAGCACCTTGGTATTAGAGGTTGTGCCCAATATTGGTATTTTTCACAAATTTTGAAAGCAGTTGTATTTGGGGCACCCGGGGGAGGCTCAGTTGGTTAAGCATCTCCCTTCAGCTCAGGTCATGATCTCAGGGTCCTAGGATGGAGCCCCACACCTGGCTCCCTGCTCAGTGGGGAGTCTTCTTCTGCCTCTCCCTCTGTGCTCCCTTCCTCTAGCTCTCAAATAGATAAATAAATCTTTAAAGAAAGAAAGAGCTCATATTCATCAGTGAATAGTGTTTAGAGCCCAGGAACGCTAGGTCACCTTCCTTTCCCCACAAAGAACAAAAGCCCTCCCTGCACACTCACTCCTCTGAGGTTTCTAGCAGCCTGCAAACCTGTGGAAGAACATGATTTTCTAAAATTTGGCTTGTTAAAAAAACCCGAAAATCTATGAATCATTTTTATTATAGATTATTTAGTTTATATGACCCTGTTTCTTGGTTAAAGGAAAGAACACCCAAATGATAGAACTGGAGTTTTTTGAAGATAGAAAAAAAAAAATTAGGGCTCTAAGTGCTTCTTATCAGTTAAGGATTCCAGCTTAGATCTCTGCCACCTGCTTATGGAAACTTTCTAGAAGCTCTGTGGAAGGACTTGTTTCTCAGGCTCTTTTCCTGTCCTGAAGCCACCTTCACAAGATACAGAAGCAACAGATTTCTTCTAGGGTCCCCTTTGGGGCAGCCTTCACTGTCTTCATGGAGCTATGGGTCCGCACATACATCCACAGAAAAATAACAACATATGCTGAACACACATTGTGTGTCAGGTGTTATATACATTATCTCATTTTAACTTGACAAATATTCTTTGAGGTAGATTTGATTCCCATTTTTCAGATTGTGAAACTAAGCCTTAGAGGCTTCCAGGGTCACATAACTAGTAAGTGAAAAATGTGGGATCCAACCCCATGTTCTCTACTCTTGCACCAAACTGCCTCTTACTTCCAAGAAGTCATTTACCTTATTTCAGAAGCTTCATCTCTTAGGAAACAAGTCAAGATAACTTGTGGGCAACTCAATTCAGGCTCCTTATGTCCAAATGCCCAACTCATAATCCATTTTCCATCAATTTTTTAGAGCCCTCCACTCTTAGTAGCTTTTCCCTTCAAAAATGAGGAGTCTATGTTGTTCTTAGCCTGTATGTCCATATATGCTTTCCCCAGACCGGAACACTAACAGCCAACCAGCAGGCAAAAGAAGGCAAGTTTTAAGGTCTCAGTCCCCCAAACTTGCTTTAAAGATACCCTGTTACTCTTTGCTCTTTAAGAGCTAAATGAAGTTGGGGGCCGGGGTGGTGGCGGGGGGTGGGTGCACAAGTTGGGTAAAGGAGGTGAAAATTACAAACTTCTGGTTGTATCATAAATTAAGTCCTGGGGATATAATGCATATCATGGTGACTATAGTTAACATTATTGTATTGTATATTTGGAAGTTGGTAAGAGAGTAGATCTAGGAAGTACTCAGCACCAGGAAAAAATTGTAATTATGTGTGGTAATGGATAGTAATTAGATCATTTGGCAATATATACCAATATCAAATCATTAAATTGTACACCTCAAACTAATATAATGTTATAGGTCAGTTATAACTCAGTAAAAACTGGCAGACTAAAAAAAAAGAACCAAATGAAGCTCTCGAGTTTAATGAAACCCTTTTCTCCATGTCAACAAAACAAACCAACCCTCAAAGTAGGTGTTGGGTGAATTTCAATTTAAGTACAAGACAGTTCAAACCCCTTCCCAAAACAAAATAATCACGGGGACTCTTTTTACTTCTCATGAAAATTCAGAAACACTTTAGTTTAATTTTAAATTCAGGTACTGAATACTAACTATATCACACACCCACAACCATAAATACAGTTAAAAGATGTCCCTGCATTAACTTGCTGAAGTTTTATTAGCCAGCTCATAGGAAGACAATGAATGCGGATAGACGCCATCAAATCCCTTATATGATATACTCCTATGAAACAAGATAAAATAAATGAAAAATTATAAAATTCAATGTTTAGTATTAGTATACAAGTATACATGAGTATCATTCAAGATACTATGCATTGACATTATGACCAGCTATATGAAATTAAATAAAAAGAGCCTTAAAACGATTCCTGATTTTTTAACCAGTAATTTCACATTGCAAGAAAATGGCTCAAAAGAAAGAAGTCCATTGTATAAATAATCCCTTTGCAGCACTGAAGAGCAAAAAAATAAAAGTAAAATTGCAAGTGCCCAAGAAGAAAAGAAATGACTCCAGAAGCTATTATACATTTATATAAACATGATAAACTTTGAATTATTTAGACTCTATCTGTACCTACATAGATAAAATAACAGTAAGTGAAAAAAAAGCAGAACAAAAACAATAATAGAAAGCTACATAAAATATGTATAGCTACTCAGCTTTGCACTGACATGATTTGTTGAGCTGTACATATACTTTTTTGGTGAATATTTCAATAAATAAACTTCTAAAATCCATTGCTGAATTTTTACCAAATTCAGAGCATACCTATTTACATTCACGGAAATACAAAAATTCACTTTTCATTCAACAAAAGAGGATGGCAAATAAAACAACCAGTAATTCATATTTTCATATGGCTCCACTTGATAAACATAATCTTAGTTAATTAATTAATCTGCTTAATAAAGTAGAGTCTCATCTTCTTGACAGGACTGGGAAAAAGATAAAAAACTATTTGAGAGTTTCAGGGGTAGACAGATTTACCTGACATCATCAACTAAAGAAAATTATCTTATTATGTAAATAAGAAGCTAATTATTTGGGGCGCCTGGGTAGCACAGTTGTTGAGCGGCTGCCTTCAGCTCAGGTCATGATCCCAGGGTCCTGGGATTGAGCCTGCATCAGGCTCTCTGCTCAGTGATAAGCCTGCTTCTCCCTCTCATGATCCCCCTGCTTATGTTTCCTCCCTCACTGTCTCTCTCTCTGTCAAATAAATAAATAAAATCTTTAAAAAAGAAAGAAAGAAAAAGCTCACTGTTTGTCATATCTTCAACACCTATTCTAAGTAAGAACATAAACCTTTCATTATACCTCACTGCCAAGTCAAACTGAACAGTATGCCTTAAGTGCCTAATTTGTACAGTGCACTCAACTGAACCCAGTTGGAAGCTATGGAACTACAGATGTCATTAAAGGAGATCACCTGGTACCCAACCATGTCACCTGGCATTTGCAGCTCTAATTCTCCGCATTTCAGACTGAACAACTCCTGTCCATATGCACAGAATTGGCTGGTTTCTCAGGGACATACCAGCCACACACATGACATGGCAACAAAACCCACCAGAAACCCAAGGTTATTATTTTACTTTATTTTTTTTAAGATTTTATTTGTTTATTTAAGAGAGAATGAGCATGAGCATTGGGGGAGGCTGACAAGGGAGAGGGAGAAGAAGACTCCCTGCTGAGTAGGGAGTCAGATGTGGGACTCGCTCCCGGGACCCTGGGATCATGACCTGAGTCGAAGGCAGATCTTAACTGACTGAGCCACCCAGGTGCCCCCAAGGTAATTATTTTATTTTTTAATTTTTTTAAAAAGATTTTACTTATTTATTTGACAGAGAGAGAAAGAGATCACAAGGAGGCAGAGAGGCAGGGAGCCTGATGCGAGGCTCGATCCCAGGACCCTGAGATCATGTCCCGAGCCAAAGGCAGAAGCTTAACCCACTGAGCCACTCAGGTGCCCCAAGTTATTATTTTAACCATGATATTTTGACTGAGCTGCTTCTGCCTCCTATTTAGGACCCACTTCCACATATCCAGGTATGTTGGAGGCCAATCAGTAATTAGATTTCTTGGTGAGAGAGGAGTGAAAGCCAAGGACAAGAACCTTGAGGAGGACTTCTTCCTCTTTATGATGCCCTTGTACCTATGGTATAATCAATCACACTGAATTGAATGTATTAATTTATGTAATTGACATTCTATGGACTTTCTATGTGCTCTTAAAGAGCTGAAGCCACAACTTAGCTGCACAATAAATGTATGTTGCAATGAAATGGTTAAATTGGACTCTCTTTACCCCAAAATGCAACCCAAACTTGTCAGAATACTAGTGTTTACCAGATTCAATGTGCATATCTCCCTCAGGAAGGACAAGGTAAACCATTCTGGCTACGCACTGCAGAGAAGTTACAGAAGGCAACTAGAGATGCCAGGAGACCAGTTACGAGCTAATTGGTAATTTAGGCAAGAAGCAATTGCAGGTGGACAGATAACTGTTGTATATTCATATAATGGACAACTACACAATAGAGAAAGAGAACAAAATATTGATCTATGCAACAATATGAATGAACTGCATAAACACAATGTTACATAAAACAAGCCACACTCGAGATATATACATAGGGTAAATCTTTGGTATGAAGTTCAAGAACAGGCAGGACCAATTTATGGTGACAGATCAGAATAGTGGTTTCCTTCAGAGGAGAGTGTCAGCTGGGAGACGGCAGGAAGAGCCCTGCGGATGGCTAGAAATGTTTCCTGTCTTGATCGGGGTGGTCCCGTGGGGCGTGTATGTATGCACACTTACAATGTGGGCGCCTTATTTTATGTGATTTTTATTTTGTTTTACCAAGTTTTAAAATCTTATTGGTGACCTGTGTTGGCTGTAGAGACTGGCAAGAGCGAATAGAATAATATTTGAGAAGTAAAATCACTGAGAAGAAAAATGAGCTAATGCCTGTAAAATGTTTAGCACAGTGCCTGGCATATAGCACAGCTCAGCAAATGTTGGTTTGATAATTGTCTGAAAAGTTTGGTGAGCAAATTAAATTGAATAACGTATGTAAAGTATTTAGATCTTTGTCTGGGACATAGTGAATTCCCAATGAGTGGTAACTTTTTTTTTTTAATTGATTAGGCTGTAACCTCTTGTTCACATTTATTTTGCTTCACTAGACCTAGTCTTCTTGCTTTTATCTGGATGATAACCTGTACTCTGCTAAAGTATATCCAGACAATTCATTCTATCCCCTCCTAGGAGTTTTATTAACTTAACTAAGTATACCACCATAGTTGCTTATATACTGGCCCCAAAGGTATCTTAAGGAAGCCCTCCTCATAGGCTTCCCCAGAAGCACTAAAAATAAAATCCCATGCAATGGATGCTTGTCCACTTTTACTCTCCCTCTGGTTGCTGCTTTGTCACAGGATTGTTAGCAGCATTTCTTGCAACAGTGTATCAAGAGACTCCCTGCTAGGGTTAAAGCTCCTTAGCATCATGTGGGAGAGGACATTCCAGCACCATCTGCCAGGCCTGCAATTCTATTAAACTGTCAGCATGATAAACGACAAAGACAAGGCACTGGAACAGGAGAAAATCTACAGTGAAGCACTGTGGTCATAAAACAAGAGGAACCAAAATGGATTTAGGGCAAGTACACAAACCATCCTTTATAATAAAATTTTCACTCGCAAGGCGGGAACAAAGAGACTGAATGATAACTCCTGGATCCAAGCAGAAGGCAGGAAGACAATCCGTCAGCTCTCAGCCCTGATGTGCAGTCACACACCAGTGATGCACGTTCCAGCATTTTCCTCTTGGCCGCCAAGCAGGTCTCCTGGGGCTCACTGAAAGCACACCTTGTCCACTGTGTGTGTGAGGAGATGGTATTTAGGTAGCTGGCTACTAAGAGCATCCCTTTTGCTTACAAAAATAAATAAACAAATAATTCTGCCATGGAACATAATTTAGATATGGCTCTTCGACCACAAATTATCTCGAGAGAGCAGTCACCCAGTGCATCGCTGCCCTGCTTCTAAATTTAGCCCCCACCGATGACATCTTCCGGAAACAGAGCATAGGTAATCAGGTTTCTGGATATTTGGGTTTGGGATTGAGTTCCAGTGAGTCTCATTTAGAGTCGCCGGGTAATAAAGCCAATAGTGATAGCAATATTGACTCTATGGGATGTTAATAGATAGTTACTGAGGAGCTAAGAGATTTAAAAGGCTTTGAATAGAGCTTCTCCAGGTCGCCAAGGAAATAGTGGCAGCAAAATCATGAATAATCTCCATGCGTATAATGTTTTCCAGAAGCATCTCAGAGACGCATTTTTCTAAAGAGAAACTTTATAAACACTGAAGGATAATTAGCACTTAATGTCATTTTCGGTTTTTCCAACACTTTAACCAAAACTAGTAAAACAAAATGAGTGGTAGCAGGATAAAAAGACAATTATCTCAGTAACAAAACTAGGCATATCAGATTCATAACAATGTTCCGTCTTCTGCATTTTCTGCATATATGCTGTGTTAGTCACCAGGCTGAAATGCTTGAATGCAGCAAGTTGAACACTATTCATTGCATGCCTTAAGTTTAGGTCACATAATGATTTTCCTTCTGGGCTTAACACATGGGGGATTGGGGTATTTTATTGTCTTGGAAATGGAAAGTTAATAACTATGTTAACCAGTTAGATACTGAGTGCTTCAATCAGATCATTAAACACAAACCTTAAGGAGTTTCTTGGGCAAAAACTATAAGAAAACAGAGATAAGGAAACAGACCCATAAAAACACCTCCTGTCTCTGCTAATATACGGGCATGTGATACAATTATTCATCTATTTCAAGTGAGGCAACAGCCCTTAAAATATCTGGCAGTCGCTCCATGATTCAATGTGCCTGTCAACATTTCTATTATATTGAGGGAAAGAGAAATGAAGTCAGCAAATTCGGTAAGAGCCCTGTTGCTTTCTGCCAACTTATTCAATATGGAAATAAATATCCAGTCATTTTATACATTTCCCCCATGTTGCCTTATGGATTCGGTTCATCTTTGTTATGTTTTCTTAATAGGTTTTCTAGGAATATCCTTCAGTATTTCTGTAAATCAGAATTCATGATCTAATACCACTTTGGAAGAAGACTGGAGGATTCCTTGACTTCTTGGTGAGCATCATTCCTCTTTTGCTCTAAGAGCCATCAGAACGCTTTTCTACTCCTTTGAAGTTCCCCCAAATCAAGCCCCCACAGAAGTTCACGAATTCCTGATAGGATGGGACAGTGCTGCAAGGCATGGGAAACAGTGGACTGTGACCTGGCTTGGGTCACAGCAGCTCTGGGATTTTGCAGAAATTCTCATATTTTTTTCCCAGCTGACCTCCACCTCTGGCCAGGTACTATACTAAGCACTTCATACCCTCCAGCACTGAAAACTCTCTATTGATGTGTAATTTCCCCAGTCTTTCAGACAAGAAGTCAGGAAGGCAGAGAAGGTGGTGACTGGCTCCAATTCCTGTGGGGAGGAAGTAGCGGGTATCAGCGGAGTGTGGAACTGGCTCAGGACTACCACACACACTGCTCTGGGCACTTCACCTTGAAAGTGTAGAAGAGCACTGTCCGTGCTTGTCTCATAAGGAGGCTGAAAGAAACCAATGGTAAACACATAATTTGTGAAACGCTTCAGAAACTAAAAAGCGCTACACAAATGCACAGTATTTGTGTAGTTCTGAAATCTTTAGGCTTCAAATTACAGAACATCCATCTGAAACTGGATTAAGCAAAAGTATGTATTGGTTCATGTAACTGGCAAGTGCAAAGCAAGTAGAGCAGGACTCAGGGATGGGGGATGGATGGCTCCAGGGGATGTCAGGGTTTTCTTTTTGCATCTCTTGGTTCCCCTTTTTCCTGCTTTGGCTGCATCCCTATGCAGGCTCTTCCTCATGGTGGCAAGGCACCCAACCTATTACCACAGCTGGGAAAGGAAGATGCTCCCTTGGGTGCCATTGCACAAATTCCAGGATTATGGCTCGTTATGTTGCTTGGCCATCCTTGAACCGATCACTGGGATCAGGGGGTGGAGTGATGAACTGACTGGCTTTAGTCTGGGTCGTTTGCCCACCTCGAGATCCTAGTGCAAAGTCAACTTCCCACATACCACCTGGATTGGGAATGGTGGTGGTGGTGGGCTGAGGATGGGGGTGCCCAGGGAAACTGGAGCTCCCTTAATAGAAGAGGAATCCACACAAGAAAACATGCACTAAAATATGTTAATAATAAACACTATGTATGCTTATCTTGAAGAGCACTGAGAAATACATAAAATTTTTGAATCTTTTATAATGTACACCTGAAACTAATATAACACTGTATTTTAATTTACTCTAATAATAATAATAGGGATGTCTGGGTGGCTCAGTCAGTTAAATTTCTGCCTTCAGCTCAGGTCATGATCCTGGAGTCCTGGAATTGAGACCCACATCGGGCTACCTGATCAGCAAGGAGTCTGCTTCTCCCTCTGCCTGCTGCTCCCCTTGCTTGTGCTTGCTTTCTCTTTCTCTCTCTCTCTGGCAAATGAATAAATGAAATCTTTAAATAATAATAATAAACACTGCTTCATATTTGTATGGAGGACAATGACAGAGAATGCCTAGCAAACAATATTAACTACCTAATATACACAGAATTCTCCAAAGTTAGAAAGTGCTTCTATATACACTGTATCATTCTATTTTCATTACATCCTTACCAAGTACAAATCACCATTTTATAGATGAGCAAACTGAATCTCAGCACAGTTTAGAGATTTACCCAAAGCCACACAGCTGGTAAGAGGGAAAGCCAGAACTTGAACATCTTCTGACCCCAATTCAGTAATCTGAGGAGGTGGTGTAGGTTTAATTCTGTGGAATTTTATTAAACATGCCCTGGAAACCAAGTTGCCTTAAAGAAAGCATCACAAAGCACCAAAGTTCAGATAAGAACATTTTTCCACCCTATTCTTGGAGGAAATAATTGACTGTCCCTCTGAGTATGGACATGTGCAACAACACATGCCATTCTAATGCTTACTTCTTTACTATATTGGACATTCCTGGTGGCAATGTAAATTTCTGGGTCCAGTTCTTGGGGAAAGCAATTTGGTAATAAAATACCAAGAGCTATAAAAATGCCCATATTCTTTGACTTCAAACTCTACTCCTGGAAATTTATCCTGTGAAAGTGATTGAAATAAGCGAAGAAAAATTCATGTGTATAAAACATTTGTAGCCACATTAATCATAACATTAACATTTTTTAATTCAAAGAGAATATATGTAAAGTGCTTCCAGGATGCCTCACGACAAATTAATGTAGGCGGCTATAAGTCCTTGCTTATTCTCGGATGCTAACAGGACTTCACATTTGCATCCCATCTGCATGAAAGACTCTTCTCCCATAAACATTTGACTCATTCCTTCCTTTCATTTGGGTCTCTGCCCAAACGTGACCCCACCAAAGAGAACATTACAAGCCACCCCTCTAAGCAGTGTATCTTCACTGTCCTTTTCCATATTCTGGCTGTGCTTTGTTTTCTTATCACTTATTTCTGCTTCCTACATGACATATTTGTTTGGTTTTTGTTGTTGTCTTTTTTCTCCCCCATGAGAAGGTAAGACCCATGAGGTCAGGGACTTTGGTTAGTTCATCACAACGTGTCCAGAATCTAGAAGATCACAATCTGGAATACTCATGAATAAATATTATTTGTCTTTATTCTTAAACCCTTGGCTTCCATATTTCTTCACATATCAAAAATTTTTATTTTGCCAACTCTTTCTCTTTTTTGTCAGAAATAGGGCACAGGCAGAGGCAAGATGGATCAGCCTGGGGAAGACTCTGACTTGCAGATCTAGAAGGGCTAGTAGATGGCCAAAGGGCCAAGATCTGAATATATAACGGAGACTGGACTTGACATACATGGTAAGGGCATGTGAGAGGGAAGTCTTATGGCGAGTCCTGACCTAGATAATCAGCTCACAAGAAAAGGATGGGGGGAATCTAGGACATAGGGTCTATCAAATCTGAGATAGGCCAGGCCATCAATAAAGATGGTCAAACAATATCAAAGAAGCACAGCCTCCCTAAGATATCCTGTTATAGGAAAATTAAGATTTTGAGAAAAAATTTCAGCCACTGGGCCATATGAGATGCCAGAGAAGAATGTTATTATTGAGAAACTTAGATCCAAAGCAGAGGTACTAGGAAACACTGAGGACAAACACACTGGTCAGGCATGGACCAATAGCTATCCTAGAGAAAAGGAAATTCTCAGGCACTTCCAAGGGAAGCAACTCCCATAGCCAAAGCTCATCCATCCAGAAGGAGAGGTATAGGTGTTGCCTGAGAGGCCATGGCACACCAGAACCCAGCACAGAGAGTGGGCAGAGAAAGAAATGGTATAAGGGATCCAAGGATGTGGTGGCTTTATAATAGGGCTGAACTTTCTTTCTCAGAATTCCCATCCAACTAAGTTTCCAGTTAAGGAGGACCAAAAAGTATACTTTGTTTAATATTTGAAATGAGAAAATGGAGGAGCAGCCATTTTTATTCTTGTGCTCAGAAGGTGAAGGTAGCCATTTTTGGTAGCTCCCACATGTTGTTGCTTACTGCTGGCTCACCTTGTTGATATGATGCAGTGACCAGGGCTATGACTCACCTCGGATAAGGTAACCCCAGGGTAATTCCACCTTGCCCTGGATCCTGCTGCATCTTCTATTACTCCTGAGTGAGGTGTATTTAGGAGCTTCTGGGGAGCCTGGGTGGCTCAATGGGTTAAGCAGCTGATTCTTGGTTTCTGCTTGGGTAGTGATCTCATGGGTCCCGAGATTGAGCCCCACGTGGGGTTCCAAGCTCAATCGGGAGTCTGCTTGAGATTCTCTCCCTCTGCCCCTCCCTCCACATGATCATTCTCTCTCTCTCAAATAAATAGATAAATCTTTAAAAAAAAAAAAAAAACAAGATACCAGCTTCTCCTGCAGGACACCCATGATGTCAACGTAGGAGACAGTAAGCATTGACATCCAACTCATGCTCATGGATTCCAACTGGTCCTTGATCTTCACATTCTTTCTATCCATCTTCTTTACCCATCTGATTGCCCTGCAGACTTCAGGACCCCATCATCCCATGAGATGATAGCCTTATAGACATCCCACCCTGTCTCATCCCATGAGATGACAACCTTACAGAGACTGTTCAACAAACTCCCACAACTGTATCAGGTGAAATCCCTATTTTAAAAATCATATATACACACAAATCATGGATGTATATATATATATGGAGAGAGAGAGAGAGATCTATATATATATATAGAGAGAGAGAGAGATTTCTCTATATACATAGAGAGAGATCTATATAGATATATAACTTCTAGTGGTTCTATTTCTCTCCTTGAACCCTGACTAATACAAAGTGGATGTGGGTGGAGGATGAACTTGTCTGCCAAAGTTCCCTCTTAGGTCAATTTTGTCTCAAAAAAAGCGTTAAAAACCTGCACATTATGAAAACCCAATGTAATTTAATTAATGTCTGCTGTAACTATTAGTCTACTCTCCTAAGACAAGGTTTATACACAACAGTCTCAAGTGCAGTTACAGGAAATCCCTGACAAGAAAAATAATTATGTAAAAACTTTAAATCATTTACTCTGAATAAAATTAATTCTTTTTAGTAACATTGGAGATCTCTTCTAATGGGTTGTTTAAAACTAATTCTCACAATCCTTCTTTTGACCCAGTGACAGATTTTCCTAAGCATATCATCAATTTCAATAAATCTTTTCATTCTGACATTAAACATGAATTTTACAAGTTCTATTCCTAAACAACTTAATTAACTGGTTGGGAGATTGAAGAATATTCTTGCAAAGAAAAAAATGTGCTGCCTCTACAGCTCAAGTTATTAGCTTGGGAGAGCGAATCACTCAGTAACTGAATAAAGAATCACTATAAATATTTAGTAGTTCTATATTCTGATGCAACTCTGCATCAGTCTGTCATACTGATAAATTCATTAACAATTTAAGCCTGGAGTTTGGGTCTAAACACATTCTGAATTATTTATTCTATCGTAAAACCATACAGCCTCTCTGGAAGGTGTATCCGTTGGTGGTAAAGTTCCACTAATGCACATTTACAGTAATTGGAGAAACAATGGCAGCCGTGTTTCTCATGCTCTAAATCAGAGAAAATGTTAAGTCTACTGAGAAAGGGCCCATTTTCATAATGAAAATCTGAACATTGTTGCTATATCCATTAGAGAAGGCAGGCACCATTCTCAAATTTCTCTTGATTTAATGCACTGGTCAATGCATTCTCATGGACTCCTGTGTTCCATTATAAAGTTAGGATATTTTCATTCACACAAAAGCAAGACACTGAATGAGGAATGAATTTAAAAGCAGGGCCAAGTTTAACTGAACTCAAATTGTTGTTGACTTTATATACATCTGAGCAGAAAATAATTAATTTAAAAAACACTGAGGAGAGTTTTCTGCCTTTGCTATTGGATCTTTTTGTCTTTTTTAAGATAACATTTACTAAACATTTACTCTGTGTCATGATCTGGAATAATTTTGGTTTACACACATCATCTTTAACTTAGCTCTGCTTAGTGGGTACCATCATTTCCCCCCACTTCATTTTGTTCAAATTTTACTGAGATATAATTGATATATAAGGCTAGATTAGTTTAAGGTGTGCAACATAATGACTTAATATATGAATGTAGGGTGAAATGATAATAACAATAAGTCTAGTTAACATCCATCATTTCATATAGTTAAAAAATTTTTTCTTATGATAAAAACTTTTAAGATCTATTCTTATAGCAACTTTCAGATATACAATACAGTATTTCTAATTATAATCACCATGCTATACATTATATCCCCAGAACTTATTTATCTTATATCTGGAAGTTGGTACTTTTTAAAAAATTTTTTAATTTAATTTTATTTTTTTTTAATTTTTTATAAACATATATTTTTATCACCAGGGGTACAGGTCTGTGAATCACCAGGTTTACACACTTCACAGCACTCACCAAAGCACATACCCTCCCCGATGTCCATAATCCCACTCCCTTCTCCCAACCCCCCTCCCACCAGCAACCCTCAGTTTGTTTTGTGAGATTAAGAGTCACTTATGGTTTGTCTCCCTCCCAATCCCATCTTGT
Organism: Mustela nigripes; assembly: GCF_022355385.1. Classification (NCBI taxonomy): domain Eukaryota; kingdom Metazoa; phylum Chordata; class Mammalia; order Carnivora; family Mustelidae; genus Mustela; species Mustela nigripes. Next base: position 103,978,332 of record NC_081569.1, read on the forward strand.
TTCATTGATTCTTCTCCTACCCACTTAAGCCCCCATGTTGCATCACCACTTCCTCATATCAGGGAGATCATATGATAGTTGTCTTTCTCTGCTTGACTTATTTCGCTAAGCATGATACGCTCTAGTTCCATCCATGTTGTCGCAAATGGCAAGATTTCATTTCTTTTGATGGCTGCATAGTATTCCGTTGTGTAGATATACCACATCTTCTTGATCCATTCATCTGTCGATGGACATCTAGGTTCTTTCCATAGTTTGGCTATTGTGGACATTGCTGCTATAAACATTCGGGTGCACGTGCCCCTTTGGATCACTACGTTTGTATCTTTAGGGTAAATACCCAGTAGTGCAATTGCTGGGTCATAGGGCAGTTCTATTTTCAACATTTTGAGGAACCTCCATGCTGTTTTCCAGAGTGGCTGCACCAGCTTGCATTCCCACCAACAGTGTAGGAGGGTTCCCCTTTCTCCCCATCCTTGCCAGCATCTGTCACTTCCTGACTTGTTGATTTTAGCCATTCTGACTGGTGTGAGGTGATATCTCATTGTGGTTTTGATTTGTATTTCCCTGATGCCGAGTGATATGGAGCACTTTTTCATGTGTCTGTTGGCCATCTGGATGTCTTCTTTGCAGAAATGTCTGTTCATGTCCTCTGCCCATTTCTTGATTGGATTATTTGTTCTTTGGGTGTTGAGTTTGCTAAGTTCTTTATAGATTCTGGACACTAGACCTTTATCTGATATGTCATTTGCAAATATCTTCTCCCATTCTGTCAGTTGTCTTTTGATTTTGTTAACTGTTTCCTTAGCTGTGCAAAAGCTTTTGATCTTGATGAAATCCCAATAGTTCATTTTTGCCCTTGCTTCCCTTGCCTTTGGCGATGTTCCTAGGAAGATGTTGCTGTGGCTGAGGTCGAAGAGGTTGCTGCCTGTGTTCTCCTCAAGGATTTTGATGGATTCCTTTCGCACATTGAGGTCCTTCATCCATTTTGAGTCTATTTTTGTGTGTGGTGTAAGGAAATGGTCCAATTTCATTTTTCTGCATGTGGCTGTCCAATTTTCCCAGCACCATTTATTGAAGAGGCTGTCTTTTTTCCATTGGACATTCTTTCCTGCTTTGTCGAAGATTAGTTGACCATAGAGTTGAGGGTCTATTTCTGTTCCATTGATCTATGTGTCTGTTTTTGTGCCAGTACCATGCTGTCTTGATGATGACAGCTTTGTAATAGAGCTTGAAGTCCGGAATTGTGATGCCACCAACGTTGGCTTTCTTTTTCAATATCCCTTTGGCTATTCGAGGTCTTTTCTGGTTCCATATAAATTTTAGAATTATTTGTTCCATTTCTTTGAAAAAGATGGATGGTACTTTTTTTTTTTTTTTTAAACAAGGCTTTTATATACTGATTTGAGAGAGAGAGAGAGAGGGAGTGAGAGATCTTGAGCAGGGGGAGAGTTAGAGGGAGAAGCAGACTTCCCCTTGAGCAAGGAGCCTGATGCAGGGCTCAGTCCCAGGACCCCGGAATCATGACCTGAGATGAAGGCAGATGCTTCACCAACTGAGCCACCCAGGTGCCTCTCTAACAAGATTTTAATCACAAGTTCAAGCCCTTTTCTCTTCTTCAGCTGAAGAGGAAAGGTCCTTTCTTGCCTCCACAGAAGCTAAGTCGATTCACAAAATGAAGGGATGGGGAGCAGGGGAGAGGGGAGGGAAGATAAAAGCATCCAAAGGGAGACTTTGGAAGGGATAGGGAAAGGGAATGCAGTGCTTGGGTGGAACCAGATATTTGAATCTCCTGTACAGATTTCAAGTGAGTTGAGACAGGTGTTTGAGCAATTTTGTGGTTACTCTAGAGTGGTTGTTGGTGGATAATTTCTGCATTTTCAGTAGGCAGAGCCACTTCTGCCCTTCCAAGCTCAGCACATTCCAGGATTTAGAGACCGGCAGGGTTGAGTTTACCTGGCTGGCTGGCTGGTGGGAAGGTGTGGGTGAGCAAAGTAAATAAACTCAAGAACAGCCAATGTGCAAGGATCACCTTTTGTCATCTTCAGAGGACAAAAATAGTTGAATTTTGGCAATTCTGTATGACTCAATGTCATACATTCTCTTAATTTAAAATCCATTTCTGCAATGTTTTAAAAGGATTTTGAAATTAAGTATGTTGGAAAGCGTGGAGTTTAGTGTCAAAAGACAACTTAATTCTAGAGCTTTTTTTTTTTTTTTTTTAATTAGATGTATGATCTTGGGCAAGTTAGCTCAACTCCTCAGGGCCCCAGGTTTCTCATCTGAAAAACTGATATACCAACACCTACATACCATATAGGGACAAAGTAAGAGAGCATAAGACATATAGCTTTTAGCTCCATTGTAGGCACTCAAATGTTAATTCTTCCACTGAACCCACTTCACTGAGATCTCCAGCTTTTATTTGCTTGAGATGTTGGACAATGTAATTCATCTCTCTGGATATTCATTGACCCCAGCATTCAGAATCAGTTGTGTTAAGGGAAAGAAGGACATGGTAGCTCATCAAGACTGATGCCACATTTTACAAATGTGGAAATCAAATCTCAAAGACATTTCTTTAGGCCACAAAACTAGCCAGTATCAAGATCCCTGCTGCCCAGTTCCAAGTGGCCAGTTCCAGACCTTGACTAAGTTTCCCAGAATAGTTGGTCTGGCCTTACATTTCAGTATTGTTTCATCCATCCAGCAGGAACCCAGGGCAGGGAGAAGAGGGAGAAAGAGAAACCTGAATGTGCTCCAAGGTCAGCTTTTCTTTCCAACACAGATACTGCAGACTCTTGTGTACACCGAGTGCTTCTTTACCCCAGGAGACCCAGACAGAGCCCCTCTAAGGCTTAGCAGGAATAGGAGATTAATAGGAGTTAATCTTACCATCAATTATCATTAGTTGCCTGGGTTACTGTGTTGGGAAGGATTCTGTGACCATTTCCAGGTTCAACAAGGCAGAGTTCTCTAATTGATGGATGATACCTGCCTGGGGTGTGGAAGTGTGGAAGCAGAAAGTAGTAACATGAATTCCTGGGCCTTGGTTCAGATTTGGCTGAATCACAACCTCCTGGGTGTAGCTCAGGCATCTGCAGTTCTAATAAGCTCCCTGGGTAAATGAAGTTTGAGAACCGCTGACCTGGAAGACAAAATAAAAATCCCTTCACACATGCTGTAAGTCCCCTGGGTCCCGGCCTGGAGGGTTCCATTCTGCAGTGGGACCAGTTAACTAGACACATGTGATGCAAGGAAATCATCTCATATAGCAGTGGGGCCTACGTGATGCCAATTTGGCAGCGCCCTCCTCAGTTAGTCACCCGCATAGCTGGAGTTTTCCTGAGGCTGACACCACACCCAAAGGCACTGGGTCAAAACAGCAGTGTTTTTTTTTTTTTTTTTTTTCAAACTGGTTGTTACAGTTGAATTGTGTCACTCCCAAAATTCATATGTAGATGTCTTAACCCCCAAAGCTCCAGAGTGTGATCTTATTTGCAAAACAGGGTTGTTGCAGATGTGATTAGTTAAGATAAGTTCATACGGAGTAGGATGGGCCCCTGATCCAAGATGACTGCTGTCTTTGTTAAAAGGGGAAATCTGACACAGAGATAGAAATGTGCAGAGGAAGGATGAAGTGAAGGGACACAGGAAGAAGATGGTCATCTGGAAGCCAAGGAGAGAGACCGGAGACACAGCCTTCACTGGTAGCGCTCAGGAGAAACTAACTCTGCCCACACTTTGAGTTCAAACTTCTTTACTTTCTAACAGTTTCAGAACTGTGAGACAATACTCTGTTGTTTCAGCCACCTGTTCTCTGTTATGGCGGCCCTAGCAAACTAATACACCAACTGGTCTAAGAACCTCAGGGACAATGATCACCCCAACTTTAGGGATGGTAATGTTTTAGGTAACTGTCCAATGCCATACAGCTACCATGTGGAAGGAAGAGGATAAAACCAGGGGTAGCCTTCTCTGATCCTGGGGTTGTTTGAAATAATTTGCTCTCAGGGAATGGCTTCCAGCTTCTTGATACTGCACTTGCCTTGCTGTTTTCTGCCTCCCTGTCCCCCTGTGTGGTATGCTATGCTGACCTGGGCTCCAATGGCCAATAGCTAGCCCAGCTCTGGGTTTTGTTTCATTTCTGTGCTGTCATTGCCATGGGTTTTAATGAACTGACCTCTGCCTGAGCTTCCACCATGTTGATGTATGTCTGATTCAACAAGATGAGTAATCTTCTGAAACAAACATAGTAGTTGAAGACTTGAATAAAGTACAGAGTTATTATGAAGATGGTCTGTGCCTAAAATATGATAACCAAAAATGAAATCACTTTTAGTTTTTCCTTCTTTAAGTTGGGAGGTTTACCTCTGTGATATCATTTATATTGCTTTGTCATCTATTCCTTTGCTGTAAAAATATTTCCAGAGTCTGAAAGTACTTTTTTTTTTTGGTTTTCTTCACAGTCTTCTTGATACTGATGAGATTCTTTGAAGGCTCAAGCAGCTTTGACTAGAAGGTATCCCATAAGGGGTTAATAGCCCTGATTATAATACTTTGAAACTACATTTATTTCTATCAACTCAGGAACTGTACAGTTCTTAGGGGACCTAAGGGTCAAGGCTGCTCCTTGGAGAGGGGAAATGGTGACTAGATTAATCGAATGGAGTTTTCCAAAGGCTTCCTATCTTATGAGAAATAATTGGTTGGTTTTTCTTATATGTGTTTCATTAATATTTGATATCTGATCCAAGAAATGTAAAATCAGAATTTATAACCAAAGGCAAATATAGAGCGAGCTTGTTGGTAGTGATTAAATTGAGCTAGCATGCTTAAATCAATGAAACTGGCTTTTTGAAAACATACACTTCATGCAGTAAGGAATGTGTTTTTAATCAAGAGATAAGGAAACAATGTGCAAGCATGATGTCTCTATCACAGATTTTATACGGCAGTTCCAACAGGGAGGCTCACCTCCCAAGGTTGTAAGTGAATAGGAGAAGAGGTAAGGCTTGTGAAAGTGATCTGGAAGTTGATGGAGTAGTTTGTAGAGAATCATCTGTAAGAATGATCAAAGAATAACCATTTCCAAAAGAAACACTATTTTCTTACTGGGTCCTTTTTTCCATGAAAGCCTTTGTCAAAATTGTGCCCTTCCTCAGAGTGAGTTGTCAGTGCCCTCCAGTCCTCTCCTCAGCCTTCCACGTCCTACAGGGGGCTGTGGCATCTTCCCCCTGGGAAGACACCCAGGCAGACACTTCACTCTGCCTGGCATTGTAGTTATTTGGGAATGTCCTCTATCCACTCTTCCTTCATACTCCCACCCCCAGGTACTAGAATCAAAAAGTCCTCCATCCAGTGACCTTAGTTACTGGCCCACCTGGAGGATGTAAGTCCCCCTGTCCTCTGGATAGCCTGCAGAAGGATCTAGCTTTCTCTTCCCTGCTTCTGGACCCTTCCCTGCCTGCAGAAGTGAAGTAGGTTGGGCAACCAGGGAAACTGAGGGTAGAACTGAAGTCTTTAGTTTCCTGAAGACGTTGAACTTATTTCATGTTTACGCTGATGTGTGTTAACTGTGTGTTCAAACTTTTTCTCAACTATTGTTTCCTTCTCAGTGTTATGAATTAGAAAACTTCCAAATGCTTTCTTCCTGACAGAGTATCGGTAGTAGGTGCTTGTCCTTAATTCCATAGTTTAGTTCTGCACCTCCCGCCCAATGAGCTAAGGTAAAACGAACTGCTATCATAAATAAACCTCAAACTTCCAGTGGCTTAACATGAGAAGTATATTTCTCCATCACCTAACACTATGATGTGTAGAATTCTGCTCAGTGGGGGGCTTTCTTCCTTACAGTAATTCACAAACCCAGCTTCCTTCTATCTTGTGGATCTTCTGTCTTCTGCTTCCAAGTAATGGAACATCCTGACAATGGCACCTGTCATCCTACTCATATTCTAGTGGTGAAACCTAGTCATAAGTTCACACCTAGATGCAGAGGATACTGGGAAAGAAATCTGTTTGGACAGTCATTGGCCAGCAACAATTTCCCACTACAGAATGAGCATAAGCTTGGGGAGGTTAACTAGTAGTCTCTGTCACACGGGGCTCACTTTGTGTGGAGTAGAACAATGTGTTAACATACTTAATCTCCCACTCCTCATCTCATTCCAGTCCAGCAAGCAGAATTTTTGAAGTTGTCCTTGAGTTGTGCTGGACCCCAGTATTTTTTATCCCCACCATAAGAGCCCAGCCAAGCCTCTGCAGCTTTGGCAAGGCATGGCCTGGGCCTTCATAGAAGGGTCAGCAGCAGGCTGTGGGTCTGGGTCCCCTCATAGTCTGCAGCTCCACCACCTTCCCTTACTCACCAATGTAACTCTAGATAATTATAATTTTGGAAAAGGATATGCTTATTTCTTCCCCTGATGGCTTTGTTAACATAAAAATTTTTAAAAAGATTTTATTTATTTATTTGACAGAGAGAGAGAACACAAGTAGGCAGAGAGGCAGGCAGAGGAGGATCCCAGGACCCTAAGATCATGACCTGAGCCAGAGGCAGAGGCTTAACCCACTGAGTCACCCAGGTGCCCCTAAATGTATTTTCAATAGACCATGTCCTGGGCCTGCTTTTTTCTCTTTCAGTACCTAGGATTGTTGCCATCATAGTCCCAACTCAGGGCCTTGCTCATATAGGCTATCATAAATATGTGTTGAATAAATAGAAGAACAGACATTAATGGATTAACAAATGTTCAAGGGATGTTGTATATCAGGGGCTGAAACATTTTATATATCAACTAACCCATGCATCCTAAATAATAAGGATAAGGCTTAATAGTGCTAATGGAAGATGGGGACCATTCAACATAGGGAGCCACTCTGACCCATGATTTTTGATGTCGGTGTTCATGAAGTAATGTGTCTGATGGGTCTTTTCATTATTCGCCAAGAAGACAACTTATGTGAAGAGTTACTTAGAACTATACCTAAGTATATGGGTTTCCCAAATGGGGCTGGGCCCCCATGACTCACTCTACAAGAGTCTTAGTTAATCTGCCCCTGAGCACCATGCCAGCCAGGCCCCAGTCACAGGGCTGACCCATAAGAGCCCCCACTATCTCTCACCACGGAAGCAGGAGGGACAGAGACTGTGGTTGTCAGCTTGGGCGCTACTGGGCTGGATTGGAAGGGAGGGAGATACGAAGTGGCCATATCCTTATAGGGGAGGCAAATGGATACTGGATAGATGTTTTAATGCCTACCTAGAATTCAGTCAACAAAATTTATGACCAGAAAGAGAAATGGGTAAGAAAAAAATACAAATGTATTCATGAGAAGAAAACAATATCTTGAGAAGCAATCCTATTATCCTGAAGATTGGCCTAAATGAAACTTTATTGTATTCGAACAGTCCTCAGGTCTTAGTGAAATAGAGCTGCTTTTCATTTCCTGTCAGCCTTGAAGGCATCTGGGAGGTGATTTGTAGTCAAGTCCCAAGGGAGATTGCATGCACTTAGAAGGGAGTCTTTCTGGGGATTCGGCAAGGGGGTGGGGTCTCTTTTAGCTGTGCTCTTCTGCCTCTTGTGATTCCTGGCAAATGAGGTATGTGAAGGCGGCACAAGTGGGCAGGCAGAGGAGAAGGTTGGCTGGTAGCGACTGTTTTAGGGATCGACCAAGGGAAATTGAAAATATTTACTAGTAGATGTCCATCTATCACCTGGGACCATGGAGTTATGCTACGGGAATACACCTAAGCGTGGGCAATGGCTCCTTCCTTTCATTTCCCGGAAGTAGTTTTCTATGCAGCTGTGAGGTTATCATTAGGGACTTTCATCTCCCCTTCTATTTGTTTAAGTTTCCTTTAACACTTTAACCAAAAGTACCACCATTAAAAATTAATTTCTCTGCACTCAGTTTTAAGATGCCAATACTACTGAAAAGGGTCACAAATAACACCAACAGACACTAAAATGAGCCTGGCTTATTTGATGCTTTTTCTAGATAGAAGGAGTTCCTGAAGAATGTGGGGAATTGGAAAGTAGAGGGAAAATTGAGGAGACACAGTGGCTTCTGGATTGGAACCATATAGTAGCTGAAAGCCTTTAATATATACTTCAAATCTGTGGAAATGCGTGCATAATTACTTGGGTAAGTATAATGTTTTGTTCATCTGACATATTTTACCCTACGATATAATGATTCTTTCCAAGTGCATGGAATTTTCACCATAACACAATTTGACAAAAACTTATTTAAGGGGTGCCTGGGTGGCTCAGTGGGTTAAAGTCTCTGCCTTCAGCTCAGGTCATGATCCCAGGATCCTGGGATCGAGCCCCACATCGGGCTCTCTACTCAGCAGGGAGCCTGCTTCCCCTTCTCTCTCTGCCTGCCTCACTACCTACTTGTGATTTCTGTCTGTCAAATAATAAATAAAATCTTAAAAAAAACATTTAAATTATGAATATGCTTATAGTTGAGTTTGCTTGAAGGTTAAGTTAATCATACACATCGAATGTAAAATACATGCATGCAAATTGGTACAACCTTTTGGGAAGGCAATATCTATTTAAAATTTGAATGTACATACTCTTTGATCTGGCAATCTTACTTCTGGGAATTTTTCCACAGAAATGCTCCTCACAATTATGCAATGATATTATATAGGATGTTTCCTGAAGCATTGTTTATAGCAGTGAGTAATGAGAAATAATTCAAACGTCCTTTCTTAGGGGATTGATTAAATAAGTCATGCAAGAGTTACAAAGCAGAATATCAAGAAACTTAAAAAAGAATGAGGCATTCCTGTTACTAACACAGAAAGGTATCAAAGCTCTGTTTTTCTGTGAAAAAGCAATTACAGTAGAATAATAAATAAATAAAATCTTTTAAAAAATTACAGTAGAATACACACAGGGCAATCTTTTATCTTTACATGGTGTTAGAGTGGCAGAAAAGGCACAAAGACTTATACCAAATTATAAATGCAAGCCGTCTTTAGGGGATGGGGGACTTATAGTTTCTGTTTTTATTATTTCTGTACTGCTTGAGTTTTCAGAAACAAGTATTACTTTTACTATATATATATTTATTTTATTTTATTTTTTATTTTTATTTTTTTTCCCTATACCCTGTTGAGGTGTGGGCCTCATTTTGGTCACAAGCTCTCATCACCAGGGGAATGTTCTTATGTCTCATGCCTGTGGTGGTGGTGGTGTGTCCCTCTTGGTTTCTCAGTCCTTTTGCTGATCTGTCCTCATGCTGGGTGGGAGGCTCTGAGTACCAGGTCTGCTCCTTCTTACAGACTCAATGTCAGTGCCTCAGTCTTTGGGGATTTGATGTCTTTACTTCAATCCTTTTACACTTGCTTTCCTTCCTCACACACCCTTTCCCTGTTCCTCCATTTTCACTGTGCTCATTCCCCCGCCTCTAGTTTCCATGCTCTTTATGCTCTGCCCTCCACTCTTTTTTGCATGTTGACTTTCTTTCTTTCTGAAGATTAAATCTTCTGGGAGATACCTTTCCTCACTGCTGCCGTTTAGGGCCCCCCACTCTGAACAGGGTAGTAAATGCTCCATCACCTGCTGTTGCTCAAAATCTGAGCTCACTCTCTTTTAGCTGGCTGTTGTCATTCATACAACCAGCTAAGGATACTCTGAGATTCAGTGGTTTTGTGATAATTTTGTGACTTTCTTTGGATGGCCAGAGAGGCAAATGAAACACGGTCATAGGCAGAAAGTAATCTGCTAATTGCCATAGAAATAGCAAGAGGACTGAGGTGACAGGCCTTCAACATGGCCGCCAGGAAGATTCTTACTTCCTGGTATCCAGACCCTCTGTAGTCCCCTTACATGGAGTCATAGTTGACTTGTGTGACCAGCAGAATACTGTGGAAGTCACAGTATATGTATGACTTCTGAGGCTACTTGGTTTCATGGATTGCTATTTCTGGGTAAAGACAGTCATCATGCTGTGAGGACATTCAAGCAGCCCAGTGGAAAGGCCCATGTGTAGGGGAGTGGAGGCCTTTCGCCAAAAGCCAACACTAACTTGACAACCATCTGAGTAAGATGACTCGGAAGTAGATTCTCCAACTCCACTTATGGATTCCGATGGCTGAAGTCCCAGCAGACATCTAGCCTCACGAGACACCTGAGCCAGAATCCTCCAGCCAAGGTACTGCCAAGTTCTTGACCAACATGGATGAATTTATGAGAAAACGCATGATTCTTGTTATAAACACTGAATTTTGGGGTTATTTGTCCCACAGTATTAGATGAATAATTTAAGAACCATGTCTCATAGACATGAAATAGCCCTTCTCTCCATGGTCTTTTTCTGTTTACTTTTTGTAAAGTTAAGTCTGTAGAGAGGAGTAACTCTCTCCTAGAGAGAAAGTATGCCTACTAGAGCATAGGCTTTGGCAATAGACCTGGTTTGGATCCCAGCACCATTAAATCCTAGTTTTGTGACCTTGGAATAAGTTGTTTAACTTCTCTGAGCCTTATTTTTCATATTTTTTAAATGGGGGAATCCTGAAACCATAAAACTCCTAGAAGAAAATATAGAGGGTAAGCTCCTTGACATTAGTCTTGGCAATGATTTTTTGGATTTGACACCAAAACTGAAGGGAACAAAAGCAAAAATAAGTGGGACTACATAAAATTAAAAAGCTTCTGCACAGCAACTCCATTAACAAAATGAAAAGGCAACTTAAGGAATGTGAGCAAATATTTGCAAATCATAAATTTGATAAGAGGTTAGTAACTAAAATATACAAAGAATTCATAAAACTCAATAACAAAACCCCAAACAACCTAATTAGAAATGGACATTTCTAATTCATGTATAGACATTTCCCCAAAGAAGACATACAGATGGCCAGCAGATACATGGAAAGGTGCTCAGCATCACTTAGTCATCAAGAAAAATGCAAATTAAAACCACAATGAGATATCACCTCACACCTGTTAAAATGTCTGTTGTCAAAAAGACCCAGAAGTAACAAGCGTTGGTGAGGAGAATGTGGAAAAAAGAGAACCCTTGTGCACTCTTGGTAGGAATGTAAATTGGGACAGCCACTATGGACAACAGTATGGAAGCTCCTTAAAAATTTAAAAATAGGAAAACTCCCATATGTCCTAAGAATTCCACTAGGATATCCTTGAATATATATCCAGAGGAAACAAAATCACTGTCTCAAAGAAATATCTACATTCCCATGTTTATTGTTCATTGGAGAATTAGTTACAGTAGCCAAGACATGGAAATGATCTAAGTATCCAATGACACATAATGGTTAAAGAAAATGTGACATATAATGGAGTATTACTCAGCCATAAAGAAGAAGGAAGGACATTTTGGGCATTATGCTAAGTGAAATAAATCAAACAGACAAATACTACATGATCTGACTTATATGGGGAATCTAAAAAAAAAAAAACCCAAACTCATAGACATAGAGAGCAGATATGTAGGCAGGGGTTGGGAGTTGAGGGAAGTGAGTGAAGATGGTCAAAATGTACCAACTTCAACAGAAAAACAACCACTTTCTGAAAGGTAGGACCGGCAGAGACGTGAATCCAAAGCGACGGGAAGATAGACCCCGGGGGGAGGGGCCGGCTCCTGGCAAGCGGCGGAGCAACGGCGCAACGGCGCACAAAATCAGGACTTCTAAAAGTCTGTTCCGCTGAGGGACATTGCTCCAGAGGCTAAACCGGG
>NC_081569.1:103990449-103997397 GCF_022355385.1 Mustela nigripes
AATGGGGGCTTAAGTGGGTAGGAGAAGAATCAATGAAACAAGATGGGATTGGGAGGGAGACAAACCATAAGTGACTCTTAATTTCACAAAACAAACTGAGGGTTGCTGGGGGGAGGGGGGTTGAGAGAAGGGGGGTGGGGTTATGGACATGGGGAGGGTATGTGCTTTGGTGAGTGCTGTGAAGTGTGTAAACCTGGCGATTCACAGACCTGTACCCCTGGGGATAAAAATATATGTTTATAAAAAATAAAAAATTAAAAAAAAAAGTCTTGTTAGAGAGCTGGAAGGAAGTAGGTTGTTTGAATAATCCTCTCTTAGTAACTTCCGGCATCTAACACAGATCTCAGGTGGGTTTGTTGGTTTGTTTTTTGTTTTGTTTTGTTTTTTTCATACATTCTCCCATGGAGCCTATGTAGAGTCCCAAAGAATGAAGAGTTTCTTTGAATTTCTTTGAATAATGACTCTTTGTTAGTAGTTTATTTTAGTCCTCATTCTGTGTTTCTACATCTTGGAGGACTGGTTGACTTCCAAGACCAAGATTTGGCAAGAACAGATTCTCCTAGAAAATGAGAAGGAAGGAAGAAGATAGGCAAGGGTGTCCTGGAGTAAAATAGAATAAAGAAACACTTCTTTAAAAAAAAAAAAAAAAAAACACTTCTTTTCAGTGGAAAGTTCTGAGCCAAGTTTGAAAGAACTTTTTCCCTTTAATATAAATGGAAGGATAGTATTTATTCGCGTTTTGTCAACAGGATAATTTCTGTCACATTGGAAAGCATATAGACATGCTTGAGTTGGCTTTCCATTACAACGCTCACATCCAATTAAAACAATACCAAAAATACCCTCTAGCTTAGACATTAAACAGAGTGTGCAATTGATATTCATGAAAGCCATCCTCAGCATAACCATCTCTCCATCCTTAGGTACCTCATGGCCTTTATCATTGGCCACTTCCCGGGTACTGACTGAGCATTGGCTGTGTCCTGATTTTTTTTCCCTCTCTCTTTTCTCTTTACAGACAACACGGCATATGCAGATCACGTTCATAACTGAACAGCACCATTCACTAGTTCTGCGAACATGAGCAAGTTCTTTAAACTCTTCAAGTGTCAGTGTCCATATGTGGAAAGTGGGAATGGTTCTCACTACCTTGCAGAATGGGTGAGAGCTTTTGCTGGTGATACTAACTCCCTGCCTGTCACACAGCAGATACTCAAAACAGGCCAGCTGCCATTTTTACTAACAAACCATAAAGCCCTTACGGAGGGGCCTGTGTCGCTAACCTTTTTATACCCTTGGCCCTTCTCCCAGTGTTGGACACATGACCTATAAATGTTTGTGGTTGTGATGCTCTGCCGCCAACTGTTAGGGTATGTCTATTGTTTCTTTAGATGGGAGTTTTGATGCATTCACTAAGGAAATTTATAAGCAGATACCGTGCGCAACTTCTTTTTCCCATTGTTAACACAGTCACAAAACCACATTCACACAGTCTTGCCCTTCCAACTGCTGCTAGTGAGACTTACGTACATTGAATAAGGGGAGAAACGACTTGCCAAAGATTAAGGCAGTGATGGAAAAGCATCCTGATGCTGGAAAGCAAGTTAGGAAGAAAATCTACATGGGAAAATCCCTCTACGGATGTACGTCTGCCGCTTTTGCAAGCTGGTCCTGTAAACCCAAAGTGAGGGATGGGAAAATCCCTAACAAATGACGAATATGATTTCTTTCTGTTGGAAAGATATCTGTAATCACTTCTCTTTTTTAAAAAGGGAATATAACGAGAGAGTGGACTATACACATAGCAAAAGTCACAGTGATGCTTCAGAGAGGGGCAAGAAGTCATGGTCTCCAGGTCCTGGGGTGGAGCTCTACATCAGGCTCCCCACTCAGTGGGCAGTCTGCTGGAAATTCTCTCTCCCCCTCTTCCTCTGCCTCTCACCCTGCCCCACTCTCATCCTCTCTCTCTCCCTCAAACAAGTGAATAAGTCCTTAAAAATAAAAATAAAAATAAAAAAGTGAGTGAGCCTCGTTTGACATTACCTGTGTTTCCAAAAGATAAGTTCAAGCGGAGTCTTTCCCTCACCTCCCCCAGAGACTGGTTAAACCCTTTTTAGTCCCCAGCTGCCCCTAGCCTCTCTTTTGTCCTACTGAGTAGAGAAGAGGCCTTGCTGAAATGAACCACATGGTGAGTGAATAAAAAGAAACACCACCAAGTGACCAGACTTGGGAATGAGGGCTGCATTCCCAGCATTAGTCCGACCTTCCTTAAAGAAGCAGCAGGTGTAACCTACCCCAGAGACAGCCCCTCCAAGCACCACCCAACCAATGTCATAATTGAAGGTCTGGCTAGGCAAACCCTTTCTGTGGTTCAGCACTTTGCCATTCTGCAAGCTCTCCAGTTTCTATTGGACTATATGAAGCCCCTAGAAGAGTAGTAGCTATTAACACTTGATCAGAATAAGGTCTGCTTTGGGTGTAAGCCTGCAGTTTTAAAAACTCATGTACAACTCCTTTCTTCTTGAAGGATCTGGGCCATAACCAGAGGCTCCTTCTAGTGGTTCAGAAGGACCCAAAGTTAGGAACCATGAAATCTCACCTCCTGAATTTCTCATATGTCTGGAAAACCTTTGCCCTCTTTGTCTAACTTATTAGGTGTATTTTTTTTTAACTAAAATTTTTATTTTGAAACAATTATAGATTTACATGCAGTTGTAAAAAATAAAACTAAAGGATCTCCTTATTCTTTCCTCAGTTTCCCCGCAAGGGTAATAGCTTGCAAATCTGTAGTGTAATATCACAACCAAGACATCAACACTGATACAGTCAAGATAAGGAACAGTTCTGTCACCAAGTGTCTCTCCCTCTTGTCCTTTTATAACCACATCTTCTTCCTTCCTGCCTCCATGTCCTCCTTAGCCCCGATAATCACTAATCTGTTTCTCATCTCTGCAATTTTGCCATTTTGAAAATGTTATAAAAATGGAATCATGGAGTATGTAAACTTTTGAGATTGGTTTTTTTCACAATTTTCACGATTAGCACAATTTTATGACGATGTATCCAGATTGTATTATACAAACACAGTGTGGGGTTTGGGAGTGATTTTGTTGTTGTCATCATCTTTCTGTGGCAGGATGGTATTCCGTGGTGTGGATGTACCAGTTTCTTTAATCATTCACCCACTGAACAAGAGTGGGTTGTTTCCAGTTTGAAGCTATTATAAATAAAGCTGCTATAAACATTTGTGTGCCGGTGTTAGTGTGAAGATAACTTTCCAGTTATCTGGGATCGATGCCCACAAGTGCCACTGCTGGGTTGTATGCTTGTTACATGATTAGTTTTCTAGGAAACTATCAAACTGTTTTCCAGAGTAGCTACTTCATTTTATATTTCTACCAGCAATATATGAATGAACCAGTTTTTCCAAAGCCTCACCAGCATTCAATATAGCTGATATTTTTTATTTTAGCTATTCTGGTGGATATATAATGATATCTCATTGAGGTTTAAATATGCAGTTCCTTAATGGCTAATGATTTTGAACATCTTTGCCTATGTGTATCTGCCATCCATATATCCTCTTTGGTGAGATGTCTCTTCATGTCTTTTACCCATTTTCTAATTGAATTTTTTGGTTTTTCATTGTTGAACTTTGGGTTTTGTTTTTTTTTTAATGTATTCTGGATACTATTCGTTTGGTGAATGTGTGATTCAAAATATATTCTCCTAGTCTATAGCTTGTCTTTCCATTCTCTTAACAGAATCACAGAATTAAAGCTTTTAAATTTAATAAAGGCTGATTTATCATGCTTTGTGCATCAAGGCTCAGAACTGTTTATCTAGTCTTAGATGCTACTATTTTTTCCCTAAAAACTTTCTAAATTTTAGGTTTTACATTTAATCTATAATCTAAGAAAACTTTTAGACAACAACTGGTCTACAGATTTCCATTCACACCAGAATCTAATGAGGCACCCTAATACCTCTCCATATATCAGAGAAGGCCAAATAGGAAACCAAGATTTTTATCTTTTCCAGTTATGAATTTTCTCTCTTCTCCTCTACTGACACCCAATAAGCTAGTGTAGACCAAGTGGGGAGTCTGTAGTCTTACCTCCACTGGCCAGGAAGGAGGCACTTTTGTGACATCAAAGGTGGAGAGTGAGGACTTTCACCATCATCCACCAGTAATAAGAACACCCCCACTACAGTGTCATTGGAGACCATGTAGGACCCCTGGAATTCCCATCCAGCAGTAATGACAGCCCCTTCCCTCAGGTGTCAGCTGAGGCTGAGTGGGAGACCTGGACCTCTATGTCCATCTGGCAGGAGGTAAAGCCTTCCCTTCCTTGCCAGAGTGGTGTCAGATAAAGCCAGGGTGTCATAACGTAATCTAAAATGTCCAGTTTCAGTAGAAAATCACTTGTCATATCAAGAACCAGGAAGATCTCAAACTAAACAAAAAATAAAATAAAATGTGCCAACACCAAGACAATAGTAATATTAGAATTATATAACAAAGATTTTAAAGCACCCATGGTAAAAATGTCTCAACAAGCAATTATGAATACCCTTAAAACAAATGAAAAAAATTAAAAACCTTAGAAAAGATATAGAAGAAACAAAGGGAAATTTAGAACTGAAAATTTCTATTGTTCTTCCTTCCAGTTTGCTGATCCTTCCCTCTGGTTCCTGTGTTCTCCTCCATTATTTCAGTTCTTGAATAACTGAATATAAGTAACTGAAATAAAATACCCAGTGAGTGGATTCAACAACAGAATGGAAGAGACAAAGGAAGAATCAGTGAACTGGAAGATAGAACAATAGAAATGAATAAAGCTGAACAATGGGGAGGAAATAGACTGAAAAAAAAAAAATCAACAGATCCAAACATACAGGAGAAAAACAGCTGAAATATGCATAGTCTCAAGACGTAAGAGGTACTATAAAGGCCATGGGTATGCACTTCTATTTCCCCATCTGCTGTGTTCTCCTCACAAGTTGGCCAAACAATTGGTTTAGTCCCTTGACCTCCCTTTATCTAGTGGACAGGGTAAAAGAACTAATGAAGGAGAGTAAACAAAGCAAAATGAAGAGAAAATAGACTATTTCAGCTTTAAGATGGCATCTAAGTTTGGTGGGATCAAGTCCACCAAGAAGGGAACAGCATCCAGGAGACCTTGTCTCTAAATTCTGTATTTATTGAGAACTGTTCCTCACTTTTGCATCCAACCTTTTCAAAATCCTCTCACAGCTCCCACTTGAGGAAACACACGGATTTGATGTACACCAAACTTCCTTAACCACTTAACCACTCCATCGCTGTGACATTAAGAATTGCTTGTGAGAGAAGAGAGAATTCTTAAAGAGAGAAGAGACACTATGTAATAACCGACATTTTCTAGAAGAAATCCACGTTATTAAATGTCAGAACAGCATGAAACCAAGACACACGTCAAACAGACGAAGCCTCCCCTGAGCCAGCGCAGCTCTGAGGAGCCCAGAGTCTCCTGGCCGCCTCCACCCCCAGCCCTGCGCTGTGACAGAAGCTTCAGAGTGGGCCCTAGCAACCCTGACAGGGAATCTAAGTGGGATTTTTTTTTCTTCCTCTTACCAGACACGAGTTCTTTCAGAAAGTAACTGCAGCAACCTACCATTCTTGGGTTCTCAGGAGAGAGCATGTTTTTATAAAGGGATGGGCGCAGCTTTCCCGTATTCTTCACCTCTAAAAAGACTTCCTCTTCAAAAGCAGTGGTGTTAGCAAAATTCCCTGTGCAGAACATTTTCTTCTCAACTCTAATTATAGATGTGAAATTCAGGCAAAATGAAAACAAAGAGATCCTGGAGGAGCCTCAAGAAAGTGTCACAAGTTAATACAATGTGATTTCTGCCCCCTTCACCCTACCACTCCCCCCCCCACACACACCCATTGCCACTTTGCTCTCAAGTGCTCATTGAGCAAGGAGGAACTCTACTAGTTTTATATAGATTCACATGGACAGAACCTGGCTGAGGAAGACTGTGAGGCAAATTTGTTCTTAGGGGGCCTTGGCATCTGCTGACTTCCTTGTTCACAGTCGCCCACAGCTTTCCTCATTCCAGTGTTCCATTAACCTCCCATCCACTTCCTCCCTGGCTTCTCATTGTCTCTGAATCCCACCAGGCAGCCACCCCAGACACTGTCCCAATTTCTGATGTATCACGCACTCTTCTGTCCTATAAAAATGTTCCCATTGTATTTCGCTCTCTCTCTCTCTTGCTCCAAGGTACTGTGGTCAGTTAGCCAGATCATTGGGAAAACCCAGATAAATACATTCTAATTAAGCTGAAACAAGCTTAACGCATTGCCTCTCCCAGGGTATGTGTGTATTAATAGAGTGCAGGTGCTTTATCTGCAGGAAACAAACTCCTGAGGATGGAATTTCAGATTTCAGAGGCAGGCTAACATAGGAAATACTTGGATGAAGCCCTCAAATGCCATTTAAAAGGCATTCCCCTTATCTGTTCATGCCTCAAGACTAACGTTGCCTGTTGAGACCATGGAGAAAGGAAGAGTAATGGACCCAAAATAGTCCCTCCTTTAGGGAAACTCTGAAGTGGTAATTGAGGGGGAAAACAGAGAAAAAATGAATAGGAAGTAAAGAAAAACACTTTTGTGAATTTTCACTTTGTAAGAAAACAAAGTAACAAAATTATAATAATGTCAGACATGAAGGGAACCCTAGAAACCAAAGGTTTCCACTGTTCTCATTTTATACTGGAGGGCACTGAAGCCAAGAAATTCAGGGTTACAGGACATCAGTGCCAGAACCAGAAGCAGAACTTAGGTCCTCTTGATTTTCAGCCCAGTTCTTCTAGTACGCTGTGTTGCTTGTTAGTGTCCAATTTCATGGATAGTAACTTGACATTTGTGTCTGGATGGATACCCAGACATGAGAGTTTTTT
>NC_081569.1:103997407-104033477 GCF_022355385.1 Mustela nigripes
TTTTCAGAGTTTTTAATCCATCTTTCTTACATTATCATACTTGAATTTTGAATTCATTATATTTCAATTCAAAAAATTACTTTTCAGAGTTTTTAATCCATCTTTCTTACATTATCATACTTGAATTTTGAATTCATTATATTTCAATTCACCCCCTTCTACTTTTAGAGTTAAAGGAGGATTTCTAATCAATGTCAACAAAATTGTTGTCCAACAAAGATCAAACTGGAAAGGGGGATGCAAATCTAGGTTCTATAAAAAACATGTGCAGGTGTGACAGCCAGCTGGCTGAGTGAAATATAGAAATATCCCATTAGCACAGAGAAACTGTAAATGCAAGTCACGTAAAAATGAAATTAGTCTTCCCCATGGGACTGGGGGTGTGGGAAACAACTCACCACATCAGATTGGTGACACCAAATCATCCCCTTTGAACACTAGGTCATGTCCCATCCTGCCCACAAGAGCTCCAGTTGCTGGAGATCTGTGGCTCCTCTGATCTCTGGTCACCAATTATCTCACAGCTGTTTCTCCATCAGAGAAAACACTCCAAGCTCCACTCTGTCTTTAAATGAAGCACAAAGCACAACTCAGTAGAGGACCAAAAACACCCTAAGGAAATTGTTCAAGCTTAGAATAACACACCCAGCGTTAATCTTCCCTATCACCGCTCCCCACCACTGCCAGTTTGTGCAAAATGTTTTAATGAGGTATGAGAAGTAAACGATCCCCCACAGAACAGCCATCAGGTTATATGGGAATCAGATCAGCAAAAGTCCCAGATCTACTCATTTACTCTTGCAAGCCTCTTGTGTTCTTGAAGGAGATCTTGTTCATTCTCTGGTCCATCTCACTGCTTTGCTGCCACTGTTAAATCATTCATATCTTTTATGGGGAATGTGTCCTCCTTATGACACCCTACTCCAGTTTCCCATTCATATAACTCAAAAGACAAAAGTTGTAATGTCAACTGACTAGAGTTAGGCAGTGCCAGCTCTTGGCTTAGCCAAATCTTTCCACAGCTTTTATGGGAATATCTGTAGCTCTTGTTCTCTGCTGGGTTCCTCCTTCACCTCTTTATCCCCTGTCAAAACACTGCAATTCTTTGACAAACTAACAGAGAGATCTGCACAAACCATGATTTCTAGGTAGTGTCACCAAATATTCTAATTCACCCAGAGCACTTCCAGTTCATGCCCTTAACACTCCCTGTCACTCAACAAATGTATTTCTTAGAACAAAGTATATGACCCTGCTACCTACATATTTATATGCATGGATATGGAAAGATCCCAGAACTACAATTGTGAAAAACTGAGTCGCCGAGTAGTATGTAAAGTACAATCTCATTCATCTAAAAAATTCAAATATGTGGGCCTGAAAATGTGTATGTAGAAAACTTATGGGAAAAAACTTGCATATGATTACTTGAAGGAAATGAGAATCGTGGGTTGGGGGTGGTGAGAAGGATTTCTTTTTTCACTTTTTGTCTTTCTATTTGATATGTTTACCATTAGCATGAATTTATTTCATAATAATCAAAAAATGATCTTCAGGACTAAAGCTTTAGAATTCCCACGATGCAACGGGGCTGCCACGGTTTCTCTGCCACAGAGATTATTTTATCTACTTATTCACCTGTCCAAAATGGTGACAACTAAAAAGTCTGCAGCAGTAAACAGTGCCATGAAAGGTGTAATTCAGAACCGCCATCTTCTGTTCAATTTCTTTCCTTTTATGTGAGTGAGAGGCAGAAAATAAAGGAGATAAAGGAAGACAAGTACAGTCCACAGGCAAATCTAGAGAATGATGTCAAGGCTTCTGGGTGGCAAACATCAACTAGGTTTCTGGGGTGGGTCGTGCACTAGGTGGTCCCCATGACCAGCCTTCACGTCCTTCTCTTTTCTTGCCTATTTCCCCCCTCAAGACACACATGCAGCTTGATTTTTTTTTTTTCTGGCTACAATCACAGATAGCTCATAATAAAATACATAAAACTCACAACTGACTAGAAAATCATGGCTGTCAACTAAAGGGAGGCTCTGTGCCTGTGACCCAGTGCATTTTGCATCCTCTCTACCAAGGGAAAATGGTGTTCTCCATCCTCCTGACGCTGTCAACCTCGGAAGGTCAATAAAGCTAAGGTCTCTCCTATTTGCTTTTGGGACTGAGTGTATTACGTTTGTTATCTCATCCGCAGATCCCACAGATTGTTGGGTCCCATGTTACTCACAACAGAGAGTCCCTAAGCTATAGAGTGGCTAAAGCAAGTTACTTGGTCTCCTTGCTTAATCAGTGAGGTCCCTGTCCCTCTTGTATGCTGCTTTCTCTCCTTTTGTAAAGAAGAGAACAACACTGATGCCAGTCTGTTGAGTGGCTAAGTCAGCCAAGAGGGTTTGGCAGAAGATTCCTTTCTGTTCTGGCACATGGCCATTTGCTTGTGAAAGGTCGCTGGATAGCATCTCCTCATTGAAATAAATATTGACAAAATGAAATAAGAACCAAACGGGGAAAAAAACCTGAGGGGATGTTAGGCTTCGATAATCAATTAAAACATTCCTTTTGAAATTGCATTAAGTACAAAGTATAACATGAATCAGAAAGAGATTGTACCAATTATCTCTCATTGAGGGCACCTGGAGCAAAAAAGAAATAAACAAATCTTGGCATGAAAGTATAATTAAAACACCTTAACACCTTGAGCATGATAGCTTTGTTTAAATAACATGATATTTTGTCTTCATCACTAGAGTTTGCCCTCAGTCTCCATTTATACCATTTTTCTATCTAAAAATTTAAATTAAATTCCAATTGCATGAACAATGAAGGGTCACTGATTCATTCTGACCAAAAAAAAAAAAAAAAAAAAAAAAAAAAATCAACTAAGAAAATCAATTTAATGGATCGGAACCTTCATGGTCAAGTCCCAAGTGAGCTGGGTTCCAAGCAATAAGGCTTTCCGTATCCTTATTAACCAATTCCCAGTGAATTGGGAGAAAAAAGAAAAAAGCTTGCTTCTTTCCTAATTTTCATTTAGAAAGGCATTTGCTCTTCCGCACGCAAGATATACAGTAGAAGTTATCATGATCCCGACTTTACAGGTGGATCCACGGAGAATGCAAATACACACCCGAGCAAGGTTTTCCTAACAGGACCATCCAGACTCGTCTGTTTCCTTTCATTGCCCGGGCCAGACTCGCAGCCACACATTCCATGAAGTATCTTGGCATGTGTTCACGCTGAAAATGAGCAGATTCCTGAGATAGGGAAATTACCATTCTATCAATCTGTTACCAAGCACCACGGCGAGACCTTTCTCTGATTAAAGCACCAAATATGCACAGAAACTAAGCCAGCTTCTCCCAGGATCTCTGTTGCCCTCTAATTGTTGGATATATTTGATCCCTGTAAGAGCTTTTCAGCAACAAAGATGCTTTTCGAGCCCTGAAGCAGAAAAGCATGAGTGGCCTTCAATGTTCTTTAGCGTCCATAATCTTTCAGGTAGGCTTTTCTCAGCTTCCGGCCTCAGTCCATAGATGGTGCTGGGCGGTTGGGGGAAGAAAGCCTGCAAAACCTCCCCTAACTCTCGCCTCTGTCCAGTGGTGCTGGGAAAGATGGGAGCAGCTGCAGACCCAGCTTCCTGCTCTGAATCCAGGGGATGGGACGGCTTCTCCCTCCGTTCTCCCCGCCTTAGTCACACTGAAGTGACATCGTCCTCCTTCCTGTTCCGCGAGGTGGCCTTTGGAACACCCTGCCCCCAGGTCCTGTAACGACTGTCATGTGGGTCTCAGCGTACATGGCATCTTCTCGGGAAGGCCTCCCCTGCTCACCAATCTGAGTGAGCGATCTTCACGTCCTGCCTTAAGTTTCCCAGAAGGGATGAGGACTCACATGCAGATGATTTGTTAAGATCATGCTGCCTGGGGGAACCAGTAGGGATGGAGCGGGGGGCCACAGCAAAAGACATTAGAAGAAGCCAGAAAAGGGTGCGAATTGAGGCAAAGACCCAGGCTTGTCCTGATCCCACAGGAGCTCTGGTGTAAATTAGGCCCGAGAGTCTGTCTGGCTTCCTTTTGAGGGGGCGGGGCTTTCGCACTCCTGCACCAGTCAGTTCTTGGTAAGGCAGGGCAGGAAACATGGCCATAAACCCCCCAGGCACACCCAGTGGCTCCAGCCACCCAATAGCAGACTTTTGAAGAGCATCACAAGTGTGAGCTAGGTGGGGTCCTATGCCCTCCGAAGCAGGGTATGGGCACACAAAGCCAGTAAATGCGCCCACCACACCCACTCACCTTCCAGCCCATCATTCTCAAAGACACGTGCTTGAATGTGATCAGTATCTGAAATTGTCTTGTTTATAAACGTGTTCACTTCTTGTCCATCTTCCCAACTAGAAGAATAAACTGCATAACAGCACAGAGCCAACTGTCTTGTTCACTGCCTACGACCAGGGGTAGAACCAGTACTTGGCACACAGAGGCTGCTCAAGAAATATTTGTTGAATAAATGAACTAGGCTCACATGTGAGGACCCAGCGGAGGGGCTAGCTCTCTGGCTCTGTCCTGGAAGGCAGAGGACAACTGTGACAGAGTGAAATGAGCACAGGATCTGGAGTCAGTAAACTTGACTTTCATGGTCCTGGGAACTCAGATAAGTGAAGTCACTACGCCTCCTTGACCTCTGTTGTCTCGTCTGTGTAGTAAAGACAAGTGTGTAGAGATTTATCTCTAAGGATGTTTGTCACAGTATTGTTTATTACAGCTATTCATTGGGAAAAACATAAATATTCAACCCTGGGAAATTAATCATACTCACATAATGGAATGCCATAGAAATGGTAGAAATAATGTGAAAATATTACTTAATGACATAAAGAGAGTTCTAAAATATATGGTTACATGAAAAAAAAAAAAACCAGTGGGTTGCAAATCAGTATATGCAGTGCCACACTATTTTATTGTATTTTAAAGGTGTCTCTTTGTATCTGTATACATTTAAAAAAACTGAAAGAATACACACTAAAATATTTATAGCGGTTACCTCAGGGTGGAAAGATTATGGGGTTTTCTAACTTCCTCCTTTTTTGTTGCATTTTCTAAACTTTTCGAAGTGAAGTGTGTATTACTTTTGTAAAGGAAGAAAGATATTTTTTAAACTAGACTGCAGTTTGAACTACAGTCTAACTACAGATCTGTAAACTAGATTAGTTTCATAAGGGGAGAAAGGTATTTTTTAAATTACTTTCTTTACAATGCCAAAATAATCACCAAGGACTATCCGAACACTGTTCCAGTCCATCCTCTGCTCCCTGTTAACTGGGCTGCAGGGGGAGGGGTGATGGGGAGGGTGGACAGTGCTTAGTAAACTTGGAAACATCAATCTCTCTGGGCTCAGCTTCCTCATCGGCAAAACCCAGATGTCACCAAAAATCCTTCCAGAGGATGAAGATGTACATTGCATGAAAGAGTAAACAGTTCTTGGTGCGTCCTGCACATCAGAAGTAAGCACGTAACTTAAAGTACCCATAAGTCATTCTCCCCGCACAGAGGGATTACTGGCTGCCTGGATTTGAACATGTATATTTTTTAAAGTTTTTATTTATTTATTTATTTGAGAGAGAGAGAAAGCATGAGCGAGAGAGAGAGAGAACACAAGCAGGAAGAGAAGCAGACTCCCTACAGATCAGGAAGGCCAACATGGGGCTTGATGCAAGGACCCCAGAATCATGGCCAGAACTGAAGGCAGTTGCCTAACCAGCTGAGGCACCCAGGTACCCCGGGATTTGAACTTCTAGCTTTTAGTCATTCAGGCTGACATTATTACAAGTACATGACAAGAACTCCTGGCCAGAAGGACAGCATTGGATGAACAATTCTTATCACTTGTCACCTGCTCATGCACAGAAGTAAAAGAGTTTGTGTCCACTAATGGAGCCAGGTTCTCCCTATAGGCTCCCCTATGGGTAACCAGTAACAGAGCTGTTAGTTTTACTTGATGGTATTTGTAATATTGGCTAAATTGGCTAAATTTTGAGTTGGCTAAAGTTTGAGACTGATAATTAATCACCCCTTTTTCTTCTCTGACTTTTGAACTAAGAAAAAGATCCAGAAAAATGTTGAAGGATCAACATGTCAGCTTTATCACTGATCAGCTTGATTACCAATACAGAGAAGAATCACTGATCAGCTTGATTACCAATACAGAGAAGAGGACTTGAGTCTGCAGTCACAGTTGGTTTTTGAACACTTTCTCCTGTGCACTAAATTACCAACCCTAAATCACAGAATCACAACCTCCCAGGAAGAAGCAATAAGTGTTGCTTTGGAAAGAGAGAAGGGATCCGAGCCCCTCAGCTCACTCCCATTCCTCAGTCTCAACCATCATATAGGTTCCCTTGGGGAGGAGCCAGTAGAGGTGGTAGAGGAAAGGGTAAAAGTTTTCTTCCCATTATTTTTTTCCCCTTGGAGCCAGATGTTCCTTCTTGAAATCCCTGAGGATTTCTCTATTTTGCTCGCTGCTGAATCTGACTCCCTCGCTCTCAATAAATATCCGCTGAAGAATGATTGAATAGAAACATGAGAACTGGAGAATGGGATTTTCCTTAACAATAAGTTGTTTGAGATTATTTTTTCAGCTCAACTAGCTATTCATTGGCTCAGCTGAAAGTACTAGATAGAAAAGAGCAGCACTGTTGAAGGGTATCTTAGTAGCTTAAAAGTGTAGCCTTGTGAGGGCGCCTGGGTGGCTCAGTGAGTTAAAGCCTCTGCCTTCGGCTTGGGTCATGATCCCAGGGTCCTGGGATGGAGTCCCATATCGGGCTCTGCTCAGCAGGGAGCCTACTTCCCTTCTTCTCTCTCTGCCTGCCTCTCTGCTTACTTGTGATCTCTGTCTGTCAAATAAATAAATAAAATCTTTATAAAAAAAAAAGTGTAGCCTTGTTGAAAGCCCTTGTTGAAGCGTGTCTTAGTAGCTTAACAGTGTAGTCAAAACATTCAAGAAACTGAGTGGTCTTGGTAAGACTATAGGGAGTGGCTTACTGGACCCCAACTCATGACACTGGGTTCTAGTTTAGGATTAGGCAAAAGATAGTAAGTTAATAAATCCCCTGGACCCTAGATTTCTCATTTACAAAATGATGCCTACTAGTCTTATCCTTCTCGGAGTCCAGAGAGCAAGACTAAGAAGAGGTGTTAGCAGAGCAGTGTATCTATCCATCAGCTGTTGGGTCTGGATCCCCTACAGTCCTCATGGTGCCTTACTTGCTGATATTGCTAATATTCTGCCATATCCATATATCCTGTTTCTTCCAGAGACTTAAACCAACTGGACAAGTTTCTGTACAATCCAAATAATGGCTAATTCATTCCTATATTCCAAATGCTTTGCACTAGCTGGAGAAAGAAAAAAAATCCAATTTAGAGTAAGGATTTTGATTTTGAAAGTAGTGGTATTAAAGTCAATTCTTAATATCAAAAATAGACTTAGAAATAAATTTGGAATAGGTCAGCAGTACATGTACTTGGAATAAATGTTAGAAACTATGAAAGCATCTCTGCAGAGATCTATATGTTAAGTTTCAGTTTTATTCTTTCCTGAATCTCTGGACCACAGACCTACTGTACACAGACCTTAATTTAAGCCTTCTAACTTTTCTTACTTTAAAATTCCATACTAAACAGATATTCTCCAAGGAATACCGAGCATATTCATTTTACTATTTTTTTTTTTAGTAATTTCATAAGAAAAAAGAAGGACCATTTTTAAGCTTAAAAAACATGATAATGACACTACGAAATAGACATAGGCATGGACCAAATGCATTTTTTCTTTCTAAAGGCTGTTACAGCCAGTCAAATGGGATAAGTCTACAGAGATAAATTTTAAAGTTCATATAGAACATAGTCATAAAATGGTCTCCTCCAAGTCAATATTCTAAATAGGATGGAAAACATCCTGTGACATGATTTCTGTATCCCAGAAAATAACTCCCATCTCTAGCTTTTCTGTAAATATTGACATCCCCATTGGTTCAGGTCTTCCATTACATTAGACCAATGGTTCTCAATGGGGCGATTTGTGTCCCCAGGGGACTTTGGGCATAGTCTGGGACATTTTGGTTGTCACAGCTTAAGGAGGACATGCTACTGGAATCTACGGAGTAGGTCAGACATGCTGCTGAGCCTCCCACAATGAAGAAGACTGTCCCCTAAAACAAACAATTATTTAACCCAACACGCAAATAATGCCATGACTGGGAAACTCTGCACTAGCTTCTTAGTATTGAGCCATCTTCCAGGTCTGTTCTATGGGATGACTAGGAGAAATAAGTCTTCAGCTGAGCTTTAAAAGGAGAGGATGATTGGGATAAATGAAGGACCTTTCAGGAGAGAATTCCAATGGAATTTGAAGGGAGTCCATAAGCAGGCACATGTGCATGAAATGTCGAGTGACAATGTTCAAGCCAGTCCATGTTAAAAGGAGAACCCGTCCTGGGGTATAATTAGACATGAGGCAGTGAAGCTGGATTTGGGAAGACCTTAAATGTGTCACATTAAGGAATTGAGCTTTATCCTTTTATTTGATAGGGGAAAACTGACAACTTCAGAACAGGAAATGAATATATATTTTACCCACTTTTGAAATGTAGGTGCTCTGAACTAGTGCCAGCAGTCTCACTGCGTCTAGCTCAGATTAGAGATGAAAAGTCAGGAGATCACTCACTAGATTCTCATAAATAACCAAATACATCAACGCAATTTATAGTGGTGATGGTCAGAATTGAAAGAAAGGAACAAGAGAAAAGAAGACATCACAAAAAAATGAAAGATTTGGCTATTCCTCAGGGAGTTTGGTGATGGCAAATAAAGGAATTCAGAGGTGAGAAGCTGAGACTCTGAGAACCAGGATTGTATTGAAGCTGAAGTTCTGGGCTGGATGTGGATCCACAGCCAGACATATGATGAAGGGCAAAGAAGAGCACCTGAATCAAATCCAGAGGAATGCATTATCGCATCGGATCCTAGCTAAATAAAAAGTATAAATTATTTCCCCAACACTATCTCCACATTCTTACTTCTGAACCTTTCTCCCATTAGATTTCTAGCCGTAATATTCTCTCTACTTTGCAACCAGGGCCCACCCTTGAAGCCCAGCTAGAGACCCCTCTTCCTTACTGGTATTCTCCCATGTACTGCAGAGCAAGGATACAGAAGATTGTCTGATACTCCATCTAGAACGGTACAAATCAACATGAACCTAAGGAGACATGAATATTTACAGATTAGAGATACAGCCTAGAACACAGGCAGGTCTGGGTCAGAAATCTAGGCAAATGGTTCAATTCTTTAAAAAAAAAAAAAAAATGGCTAGGTACCAAAGATAAATAGCCAGGAAATTCTCAAGGGGTAAGATATGAAGTAGTGTTTAGGAAGGAAGGAAAAAATTTGAAGAGAAGGATGGACAAAAATCCAGTATGAGAGTTCGTTTTGTTGAAGAACAGGAGCTTCAGAGTTGGATGGGCCAGACTCAAATGGTCCACCTGCTATGAGATCATCAGCACTTCACTGAACTTTCCTGAGCCTGTTTGCTGAGTCATAAATGGAGAGAATGATGTCCACTTTACAGGAATCTTGTGATTAAATGAAACTAAATGATGGGGCACCTGGGTGGCTTGGTCATTTAAGCATCTGCCTTCAGCTCAGGTCATGATCCCAGGGTCCTGGGATCAAGGCCCCCTGCATTGGGTTTCCTGCTCGTGGGGAGGCTACTTCTCCCTCTGCCCCTCCTCCCTTCTTGTGTTCTCTCTTTCTCTCTCTCTCAAATAAATTTTTAGAAATATGTAGATAAATAAGTAAAATAAAATTACATGTATGCAATAGGAAAGATGATTTGGGGGTGCCTGGGTGGCTCAGTGGGTTAAGCCTCTGCCTTCAGCTCAGGTCATGATCTCAGGGTCCTGGGATTGAGCCCCGCATCAGGCTCTCTGCTCAGCATGGAGCCTGCTTCTCCCCCCTCCTCTCTGCCTGCCTCTCTGCCTGCTTGTGATCTCTGTCTGTCAAATAAATAAATAAAATCTTTAAAAAATATATTAAGAAAGATGTTTTGAATTTATGAAGATGTTTTTCTCTTTTGTCTTTCATTACATGACCTTTGTCTTAGTCCACTGCTTCTTTTAAGTCCCCACTTACCACCTGATTCTGTTAAAATGCAAGTTCTGGTTCGGTAGAACTGGGTGGGGCCTAGCCTAGGCTAGTGTCTACACTCCTGACAAGCTTTGCTGGTGTTGCTAATGCCAATGTGTGGACCACGCTTTTAGTGGCAAGACCCAAGTGTGCTGAAGGCATTTAACTGATTAGGATTTGTTACAGATAAGGATTTGTGAGAAAAAGCAAAAGAAAGACAGAGATAATATTCAACTTCTGATGTTTAGAAGTAGGATTCTGCTGCAATAAGAAGTAGACCTGTGAGCAGGTTCAGGGCTAGACCTCCACATTTTATGTAAACGATGTCTACCTTAGAAGAAGAAGGGGAGAAAAATAATTCTGGTCTAGCCACAGAGGACTGTGGGAAGAGGAAGCTACCAGGAAGTAGCAGAACAAGTGTGGAGACGTGTCTACACCACTCCTCTTCCCTGAGAGTGCAGAGGTACATCAGATAAATAAAGGTAATCCTGAGGGAAAGATTTCGCTTTCTCTAGCTGCTCTGAGTTTCCATGTTGGTTTGGTAGGTTTCCATTAGAGCTGAGATTCTGACTTGGAAGTATTCAGACAGCTATTCACAACCATGACAGTGGTTGTGGACCCCCTGAGTGGACCTCCTGAGCTGGGGCCAAATGAGGGTAACAGATAGATCTCAAAGGAGTTCTTCTATCCACTCTAGTGTAGGGGAAGCTAAGTTGGCCAGGGAACAGGACCACAGCCTGCCCAGGGCAAGAGGGAGCAGCCACTTCAGCCATCTTTGTCAGAAGAGCAAGCAGAACCCAGGACAAGGGTCATTGGTCTAGGGACCAGAAAAAGGATGTCATCCCTTCCGTGTTGCCTGGTTCTTCCATGTTGCCCTAGGGTGTGGAAAGCCACCCACTCCCTGCATATCGCCAAACATTTTAGAAAAAAAGCAGTGAGGAAGGGAGGCTTTCTGAGAAACTGAGTGTTTTTATCCAATATAGATTCAATGCTACCTAAGGGAGCAATTTAATTTATGGGATTGGTTTAAGCTTGGGATTGGATTGGATAGTTAAA
Organism: Mustela nigripes; assembly: GCF_022355385.1. Taxonomy (NCBI): domain Eukaryota; kingdom Metazoa; phylum Chordata; class Mammalia; order Carnivora; family Mustelidae; genus Mustela; species Mustela nigripes. The sequence continues at coordinate 104,008,645 of NC_081569.1, forward strand.
TAATTTTCCCCAGTGTGTTGAGGCTTAAGAAGAAGGCCAAATTTCTTAGAGACAAAATAAAGATATTACATTTTTCTCTACACATCCAAGCCTATACAGTGAGTTAAACTTGCAACCACAGGACGAATATATAAAGTGCTTAGCAACATGCCAGCTATGTAGAAAGTAATCGATAAACAGTAACTAGGTTAAACAGGTTAAGTAAGGACTACAAAAAAGCCACTGGATCTGGCAATTAAGAGAACATTGTTCACTTTGGGGAGGGCAGTTTCAGCAGAGTGATAGGGATAGAAACTCACCATGGAAATTATGCATCCTACCATGATGGCATCATCCAGTGAGATTCCACAACTCAACTCAGCTCTCATATTTATACAGAGGCAGGGAGATGAGTGAAGAGGGTAGAGTTGAAGTCCAACCCTCCCAGGTCAAGGTTCAGTGTTCTCATCCATGGAGTGGAAGTAACCCTTAAGAAAGTTTTTTTTTTTTTTATTTCTGGGAATTGGCTCCAAAAAAATTCTTTTGATCAGCCTGGGTTTTTTGCTAAGTGTGAGATGGCAGTTGAATATGAAAAAATATATATTCCAAAGCTGTAGCCAAGAATCTTTCATTTGAAAACAATCCTGAACAAATTAGTTCACTCTACACACCTCCAAATTGTGGTTTTTAAGATAAGGCTTGTGCCATCTCAGAGCCTGGAGAGGACTCTTGATTATCTTAAAGCACCTCACCTGTCTTATCTTAGCTGAGGGCTGCTGTTCTCTCCTGATCCCAGATGCAGAATTTTCCTAATGACCAGTGCATAGTTCTGCTTATTCTCCCTGAGCAATGAAATCATTCACTCATCAGTGGAGTAGTTGGTCTTAGAGACATTGTGAAACAGGGAGGCTGGTCCTGACCATCCCCACTTTTCTCTCTGGGATCACACAGCCTAATTTTGCCATCTTTTCCATCTCACCAATACACAGAACCCCTGGTCCATTTTCTGGTTGCCCAGATGTCTGCTCTCCCAAACACTCTTCCACACGTGCTCCCCTTCCCTGGGGCAGGCTGTGCCCCAGGTCTGCCCTTCACTCCCTCCTGTTCGTCGCCCTCCACCTCCTATCAACGTTTGTTAGTTCTTTGTTCCGTGATCTCAGGCCCCAGTTCCTCCAAGGGACAAAGGTGATAATTCTCTTCAGATGACCTGGCATCATCTTTGTTACCTTGTAAAAACACTTCATGTCACATGAAAAGATGCACAACATCGGGCACCTGGGTGGCTCAGTTGGTTGGGCAACTGCCTTCAGCTCAGGTCATGGTCCCGGACTTCCAGGATGGAGTACCGCATCAGGCTCCCAGCTCCTTGGGGAGTCTGCTTCTCCCTCTGACCTTCTCCTCTCTCATGCTCTCTCTCACTCATTCTCCCTCAAATAAATAAATAAAATCTTAAAAAAAAAAAGATGCACAACGTCATTCATCATTAAGGAAACGCAAATCAAAACTTCAATGAGATACTACCTCCCATCTACTAAGAGAGCAACATAAAAAATGTGGAAAACAACAAGAATAGCAAGTGTTAGTGAGGATGTGGAGAAATAGGAAGCTTTGCACATTGCTGCTGGGAGGGTAACATGGTGCTGCTGCTGTGGGCAAAAATCTGGCAGGTCCTCAACAAGTTGAACAGAGTTCAACATGATCCAGAAATTCCACTCCTAGGTATATGCCCAAAGGGATTGAAAACAAATGCTCAAACAATACTTGTACATGAATATTGATAACAGCTCTATTTACAATAGCCCAAAGAGAGAAAGACCTCGATGTTCACGGACAGACGGATGGACAAATTGTTATATACACACAATGGAATATTACTCAGCCATAAAAAGGAATGAAGTACTGATCTAGGCTAAAACAACATGAATGAACTTTGCAAACATTGTGCTAAGCCAAAGAAGCCAGACACAAAAGGTCACATCATGTTTTATTTCATTGATATGAATATTTGGAACAGGTAAATCCAGAGAGAAAGAGGCTTGGAGGTTGCATAGGGCTAGGACAAGGAGGGGAGAGAGATGGCTAATGAGCGTGTGGTTTTATGTTAGAGGCATGAAAATGTTTGGGGATTTTATAGAGATAGTGGTTGCTCAATATTGTATATGTATTAAATGTCACGGGATTTTTCACTTTAAGATGGGTGTATGTGGGTGCCTGCGTGGCTCTCTCAGTTAAGGTCTGCCTTTGGCTCAGGTTGTGATCACAGGATCCCAGGATCCAGTCCTACATCAAGCTCCCTGCTCAGGGGAGAGCCTGCTTCTCCCTCTCCTTCAGCTGCTCGCCCTGCTTGTTCTCCCTCTCACTATATCTCTCCCTCTCTCAAATAAATAAAATTTTAAAAAAAAAATTTTTTTTAATGCTCATCTGCTTAAGACCAGTAAAAAGCAACTTGGAGTGAGAATACATGACCTCTAACTTCTTGAGAACAAAGGTAGTATTTCATGAAAATGTAAATCCCTATAGAGGCCAGCCACGTGCTGGGTATATAGACATTGGAGTACCTGTAGAATAACTGAATGGACAAATGCCTTCCCAGCACCATATAAAGTATTATGTTATTTTATACTTTATACTACCAGCCCTTCCCCTGTCACCAAGGCCAGCCACCAGTCCTACCTCTGACCTGCAGATGATTCTGTCTAGGAGTTGCAAAGCATCTATGGGCTAGAAACTCCTTTCCTATATCCCCATACTTCAAGACTTAGGAATCTGTGCCATTCTTTTTCCCCAACTTAAAATTGTACATTTTGCTATCCTGGTTAGAGAGATGACACTGACTGAAAATATCTTGCCTCAAGAGTGGGTGATGTCAGCATCTCATTATCAAAATTTTTCTCCCTGCAAAGCTTTCACATACTTCCAAAGAATGTTCCAGTTTAGCGGTAAGCCCCTTAAAATGCAGGGTTGTAACTAATTATAAAGGAGGAATAACTGCTGTAACACCAGGGGCCAGCCCATATAAACTATGATACAGAGTTGAATTTCCTGAAACAAGCTGAATCTTACTTCCAGGCCCTGATTCTGTTCTGAATTTATTGTGTCCCTCATTCAGTATCCCAAGCCCTGAAGTCTCATGCATGATACTTACTTCCTTTACTGCGTAACCTAACTAGAGGTGAGATGACTTTAAGACACCTTTTGAGTTTTATTACCTTTATAGTAATTGTAATTTATATAGTACAATTATATAGTAATTGTAATTGTATAGTAATTGACCATCTCCCTCCAGCCCAATACAGGATGAAAGGTTCCAAAGGAGATTTTTCTTTTTGTTTCAAGATGAGCCATGTTCAAAATTTCAATTCGTTTATCAATAGCAACTCACATGACTCAGTTTCCCAGAGCCAGATACGCTGTTGGGACAAGAGCTTTGGTGAGAAATAGAACCAAGAACCAATGTAACCGTGCTCTTGGAAGTCACGGCTTACACTTGTCCTTGAGAATATGGGCATCCAGGTCAACCAAGGTTGTAGCTCTTAAAGTAAAAATGCAGATGGGATTTTTTCTGTTTATTAAGAAATTTCACATATCTTATTTAATTCGAACTTTCCAAATACCAGCAAGATGAGTGGGACAGGTACTGTTACCTCTATTTTAAAAATGCAAAAACTGGGGCACCTGGGTGGCTCAGTCATTAAACATCTACGTTCAGCTTAGGTCATGATCCCGGGGTCCTGGGATCAAGCCCTGCATTGGGCTCCCAGCTCAGTGGGAAGCTTCCTTCCTCTCTCACTCCCCCTGCTTGCATTCCCTCTCTCTCTCTCTGTGTCAAATAAATAAATAAAATCTTTTTTTTTTTTTTAAGAAAAATGCAAAAACTGAGATTTACGTTTTAGGAATTGGCTTAAGATAACATACTTAGTAAAAAGATAGACCATGCTTGAATCTGGTCTATTAAAAGCCAGAACTCTGTCCTCTCACTTTTGTGCTAATGCTTCTCATCCCGTCCCCCCAAAACATCCATAAGCCTCGAAAATAATTGGAAAATTTTTGCTGAAGCCACCCAGCCTCCATTGCTTCTTTTTGCCCAGCAGGGAGAGTTACTCTGCCCTCAGTTCCCACTGTAGCCCCCCACAGGCTTTGCATACAATTGGCAACATCAAGGAAAGGGGGGCGAGAAACTAAGTTCCTTTTTCAAATTATCCACCTTTCTTCAATGAAGCTGCTGTTTACTGGAGGCTTCAGCAAAGAGCAGTGGAATTCCTATCCTATTCCTGACGTGACTTTTCATTTCCTGCTAGTCTCCAAGCAGGAAGCTCCTGGATTTCTTTCTTCCTAGTCCGTAGTGCATAGACTCGCCATATGGGGCTTTAGGCTAGCAACGTGCAGCGCAAGGTCCAGCAGCAAAGACAGGTGTAGTGGTCCAGACAGGAGGCACATGGCAGGGGCAGGAACAAGATAGGCTCCCAAAGGACTGCTGGGGAGAAAGGAGAAGCGCAGGACGAGAGGGGTTGCCTTTTAAGGACCACTTCCTGCACACGGTGCCCTGACCTTTACAAACTTTACACAAAAGATTTTGGTGTTGGTGTTTTCCAAGGTATAGGTACCTCTGATTGTACCGATTGTTTTTAAAGTACATGCACACAGTTTTTCTTTACTCTAAGAATGACGGATTTTTCGTTTTCTCCCATGTGTGGCTTTTAAGTTACTACTACATAAAGTAGTAACACGGGGGTTTTTTATATTTATTTTTCTTTCACTCAACCTATGGAGACTCTTAAATAATGGCAAAAATCACAAAGGCGGTGCATGAATGCCTCAGATTTCGGAAATCCAGCCTTATCTCTTTTGATCTCAAAATGACCCAGCGGGACGAAGGAGGAGTTAGACCCAGGTTACAGAAGAAGAGACTGATTTTCCAAGAGGTTAAGTAGCGCTTCCATGGCAAGCGAGTACCGATATGGTAGGAATTTAATCTCCAGTCTGTCTGGCCCTGTACAGGAGACCCCACCGCCCAGAACCTGCCCCCACCACCTTCCTGACAGAGGTGACCGCTTCTATGGCAGTCACCACACACAGATTCACCACACAGCTTCGGAGTCAGGGTCCACCCCACCGCCAGTCTCATGGCCAAGGACAAGCCACTTCTCTCCCCTACACCTCACACAAACGGGGATGATAACAAAACCTGATGAGGATTTGTGGCTAAAAGCTGGTAGAATGCCTGGTGCCAACATAGTGCTCCATAAACACGAGTTACCATTGATATTGTTACCAATGAGAATAAGACCCTTCCAGGCTTTTAGACTGAGGCTGTTGTCAGGCCAGGCTTGGGAAAAGAGCTGGGTTGAGGCTCCAACATGGCGGAGGGCCTCAGAGACAACAGGTGGGAACCCCCGGGGAAAAGCGGGATCTGACCAGGAGAACTGAGGCACTCGCTATGCAAAGGCAGGCCTGTGTGGCCAGGGCTCTGGAGCCAGTCTGCCTGACACAAACAACTTCTCTGTGCCTCAGTCTCCTCATTTATGGAACGGAAGGATTAACAATAGTCATCTCATAGATTACATATCTTAACTTGAAGTTCATATTGGTATGCGCTAAGAGTTATGAAAGTATTAGCTAGTTTTACTGGATCCCCTTTTCTCTCAGAAAAAGCAGACAGTTGTGGCAGTGATGTCTGCTCAGAAATCCCTGGTGCTGGACCAAGATTTCAGAGCCCCAAGACCCCCTTGGTATCCGTCGTAGGTGTAGCTCACCCTGGTCAGCCTCGAACACACTTCCCTGAGAAGGACCAGCAGCCGTGGGGCTCACTTAGAGGCCACATGACAAAGGACTCTGCACCCAATGTCATGTCCAGTGGGACATTTCTAACCTCTTTGGTTCCCTCCCTTTTTCAGGAGACCCATATTTTTAAAAACATTTGACTCCAAATATTTCTTAATATCTCCAAGTCTCTCTCTCTCTCTTATTATGCAGCTGATCTCCATCCAGAGATACTTAAGAATACTCAATTATGAGGAACAATGAACACAAAGAAAATCAATAGACCTTGTGCAGTCCTGCCAGCAACCCTAAACAGGAAGTAAAAAAGGGATCAAAGACACTCACAGGACAGGTAACTTTATTTAGGATAGTCTTGATCCCTAGAGAGAACTGGGAGATTAATCTTTTCTAAACATCATGAGCAGTTCTCCTAGTTGGTAGGCAGAGAAGTGACAGCAGAAGAAATCAAGGAGCCATTGGGGTGAGGACTGAGGGCAGTGGGAGAATTAGGCTGCCCACCAAGGAGATGACCGAGGACCCCCCCACCATGGCTCAGTGTCTCCTGGGCGCTCCCAGTCCTCCACTTTGAACTAGTGCATAAATGATCTCGGGTCCCTAGGGAAAACACTGCTGCCCATTCTGCACCGCCCTGGGCAAGGGTAAAGAGTGGGGTTCCCCGGTAGCTGTCAGGGGGCTGGGGTGGGAGCACAAGGCCCGCAGTGGGCCCTGACGCAGTCTCTGGCAGCGTGACGAGCCCCTGGGCAGGTGAGTCAGCTGCCCCTGCCTCCCATTCAGAGGCACAGAGCCATGATTTTTCAGACTGCTGTCATTGGCCTGGGCCTTGGGACCCATAGTTAGTGAACTGTGAGCACCGGTCTGGCTTCGTCATACCCCACAAAAACCTGCACTGAAACCAAACACTACCTCTTAGAAAACAAATTGCTTTTAAAAATTCATTGGCTTAGTGGTGGGTGTAGAGTCCCCATAGAACATACCGAGGACATCTAGAGGAGAGAGAGAAAAGTCCTGGCAAGCTGCATTGCAGAGAACAGAGGAGCTGGAATAATCACGTCCCAAGGAGAGAGAATTGAGTTCTGAAACTAACTGGTTGATCTGTGAAACTACAGGACACCCTGATACCCTTTGGGTCTTTTCTTCTCTCCACTGATTCTTGTCCCCAAGAATTAACCCCAAGGTTAGCTTCTTCACGGTAGACAGACCCGTGGCTTTATTAAACATTAAAACTAGGCTGGATGGTGTCCCTTACCTGCTTTAAATCTTTCTGTACTCTCGGGTCAGAGTGCAAAGTTCTCAGCACCAGGCCTGATCAGCCCCCACCTGCCAGCCTTGTCTCCAAATATGCTCCTCTTGCCCAGGATTTCATATCCAACCACACTGGTCTCCTGTCACAGAATGTTCTGCCCCAGAACCTTTGCCCCTACCACTCTCTCCAGCTGGCATGCTTCCTCACATTTGCCAGGTTCATTCCTTTTCATTCTCTAAGGTTCAGCCCTCCTACGAGGCTCATCAAGCCCTCCTGTTTTTCATCCCTGTCGCTTCCTATAGGCTCCTTTCCTGGCTGGGACCAGTTTGGGCGTAATTATCAGTGTCAGTGTCTGTTTAATATCTACCTTCCTCCGGGGACTTACAAGTTCTGTGAGGGCAGAGACCAGAACTGCCTAACGCCTAGCACAGGGTAAGTACTCAGTAAGTATTTCTGAGGAAATAAGTAATTAAAGGAATGAGTAGATTGGTCAATCCATCAAAAGCACTTGCAGGACTTGCTTAAGGTTTTACAGCTGAAATCCAAACTCAAGCCTGTCTCAGTCAAAGCTCATGCTCTAAAGAACCAAATTGTTACTTACTGGTTTGAAAAGTCTTTGAAGGCAAAAATGAACTATTGGGACTTCATCAAGATAAAAAAAAACTTTTGGGACACCTGAGTGGCTCAGTCAGTTATTAAGTGTCTGCCGTTGGCTCAGGTCATAATCCCAGGGTTCTGGGATCAAGCACCACATAGGGCTCCCTGCTCAGCAGGAAGCCTGCTTCTCCCTCTCTCTCTGCCCCACCCCCTGCTCATGCTCTCTCTCTCTTTCTCTCTCTCTGCCTCTCTTTCCCTGTCACTTTCTCAAATTAATAAATAAAATCTTCAAAAAATGATAAAAAGCTTTTGCCCAGCAAAGGAAAGAGTTGATAAAATCAAAAGACAGCAGAGAGAATGGGAGAAGATATTCACAAATGACATACCAGATAAAGGGCTAATATCTAAAATCTATAAAGAACTTATCAAACTCAACACCCAAAGAACAAATAATCCAATCAAGAAACGGGCAGAACACATGAACAGATACTTCTCCAAAGAAGACATACTAATGGCTAATAGACACATGAAAAAATGCTCAACATCACCTGGCATCAGGGAAATACAAATCAAAACCACAATGAGATACCACCTCACACCAGTCAGAATGGCTAAAATCAACAAGTCAGGACACAACAGATGTTGGTGAGGATGCAGAGAAAGGGGAGCCCTCCTACACTGTTGGCGGGAATGCAAGCTGATGCAGCCACTCTGAAAACAGGATGGAGGTTACTCAAAAAGTTGAAAACAGAGCTACCCTACAACTCAGCAATTGTACTACAAGCGATTTACACCAAAGATACAAATGTAGTGATCCAACAGGGCACATGTACCCCAATATTTATAGCAGCAGTGTCCACAACAACAGAAGAATGGGTAAAGAAGATGTGGTATATATATATAATGGAATATTACTCAGCTATCAAAAAAGAAATCATGCCATTTGCAATAATGTAGATGAAACTAGAGGGTATTATGTTAGGTGAAATAAGTCAATCAGAGAAAGACAATTATCATATGATCTCATTCATATGTGGAATTTAAGAAACAAAACAGGTTTATAGGGGAAGAGAGGAAAAAATAAAAGACGACAAAATCAGAGAAGGAGACAAAGCACAATAGACTCTTAATCATAGGAAGAAAACTGAGGTTTTCTGGAGGGGAGGAAGTGGAGGGATGGGGTAAGTGGGTGATAGACATTAAGGAGGGCATGTGATGTGATGAGCACTGGGTGTTATGTAAGATTGATGAATCACTGACCTCTACCTCTGAAACCAATAATACATTATATGTTAATTAATTGAAATTAAATTTTAAAATATCCCCTAAAGATAAAATAAAAGTCTTAATTTATGTCTTCATGTTTCAAGATTCTTCAAACAGGAAAAAAAAATTCTATCTATATGGTTAATAGAAAGTGTCAAGTGGCCAAGGGTCCAGGGTTATAAGAGGCTAGAGGTCTGGGTGGCCTGCTGAGATGACAGAGAAGAGTCAAGAAGCATCAATGGGCATCACTCGGGCATCACTTATAGAGGATGTGGCCTGACCCTGAGTGATTGCTCTAGAGGCAAGAATCTAAGCCCAGGTCAGTCCAGGAAGAGGCCGGGGGTAGCTCTGATCAAGACAGGAGTGTCTTGGTCCCAGATGTCCAGTCAGCCCAGTCCATGTCTAAAGTAGGAAAAGGACTCTCTTCTTCAAGACATCCCAGTTACCTGTTGAAAACTTACCCTGCAGGACCCCTGGATCCCTCTCATGTGTAGGGCATCCCCCAGAGTCTTGCAAAGCAAGGTGCTCACCATTACAAGCAACAACCCAGTGGACTAGAGACTCATTTAGTCTGTTATTGACTAAAATCATGAGAAAACTTGAGACTTGCCTCGCAGTTCTCCTTTGTGACAAAAAAAAACCCACCATGTTCATAAGGACCCAGACAAAACTTGATGAAGAGCTCCTTTTACACCTTTTTGAGGCACTCCCCACCCTGCATGCCTCTTCTACCCTGCTGCTGTCCCCCTAGCAGCTCATGGCACAAAACCTCAGGTTGGTTTTTCCTTCTGTTCCTTAAATGTTTGCTGTGCCTCAGTCTTTCTTGTCACTGAGTAGGATAGATGGACAAAGAAAAACCTGCTGGCTCACAGAGCCATGTGGGCTGCTGGAAGCTGGCTGGGTGATCTAGGTGTCTGGGATCCCCAAGGGAGAGCTGGAAGCCATTCCCCTAAGGCCATCCCTTCATCTGGGCCTTCTCTCTTGAGTGATTTCTGTTCCACAGAAGTTCTGACCTCTTCCCAGGATAAAAATCAGAATAAACTGACCTTGTTTGCTTTAGGCCATGAGGATTCTTCCAACTCCTCCATGGGGACAGTGGTTGCTAGACAAGGGAGCCAGTCCAGGCTACAGCAGGTCAGGCACATGGCTTTTGGCATGTGGCTTGCTGGTCTTCAAAGCAGACCCCCTAGGATGAGACAGGCAAGCACAGAGGGGGCAGGGAAGGTGTGGGAAGGTGTGGCCTCCTCCTGGCTCTCGGCTTTTAGCCACATGGCCCAGAGGCACCTTCCTCATAGCCACACTGGGTTGAGACTCACTGGAGAAAAGGAAGGAAGAGCCACAGGCTCAGTAGCAGGTCCCTCTGTGCCATTTCACAGAAGGCAAAAAAAACAGACAAAACAAAACACCCAACCAAGCTGCCACCAAACAGATATGAGCCATCTGACCTCTGTGGAGGGAGTCAGCCTGTCAGCTGTCATCATCCACAGGGGGCTCACAGTAGGCCCACAACTGCTTGGGTGTTGGGAAAAGGACAGACAAAACATGGCCTATTTTTTGAGGACAGTCAGCTGTCTTCCTGTTCAACTCCCAGAATTTTCATTCACACAGAAATGCTGTTCAAGAGTCGTTGTACTCCAAGATGGAGAGGAATGGGAGACCTAAATATCATGGAGTTGCAGGAGTACAGCTAGATAGTTATCAAACCATCCTGAACACCTACAAACTCAACAGGAGATCGAAGAGAAGAACAACAGCAATTCTAGGAACAACAAAATGACCACTTTCTGGAAGGTAGGATGTGCGGAGAAGTGAATCCGAGGTGATATATAGGAAGATAGACCAAGGTGGGAAAGGGAGGATAGGCGGCTCCCAGCAAGTAGTAGAGCAGCAGAGCACAAAATCAGAACTTTCAGAAGTCTGCTCCTCTGAGGGACATTGCTCCAGAGGCTAAGTAGGGAGTGGAGCCCTTGCAGGGACAGTGTAGTCTCAGGATGCACAGGGTCACAGAAACACCAGGGGCATCTGAGTATGGCAGAGCTCCCAGGTATCAAAGTGGGAGCTACAGAGATGGAGCCGAGGAGTGCGCTCTCAGTTTGGGGTTACCTTATACCATGATCCAAGGCACTGTCAGGTCACTGTTCTTCGAACAAGGACCCCACAAGTGGCAGATCCAAGGAGACCTCCTCCTACCTCCTCCAGGAGGAGCAGTGTGGGAGCACGCAGCAGGAATCTGCTGGGTTTGGAGACTCCAAACAGGGCCAAGTGTCAGAGATAGAAATGCTCAATCACAGACCAGAAGAGCTCAGAGACCCGTCAGAGACCAGGGAGATGGGAGAGAGTGACTGCTTACCTCTGAAGGTGCACTGAGGAGTGGGGCCCTGAGCTCTTGGCTTCTATGGGGCCAGAGATTGGGTGGCGGCCATTTTCATTCCCATCCTCCAAAGCAATACAGAAAGCATTCAGGGAACAAAAACTACTGAGAGCGAACCCAAGCAGATTATTTAGCCTGGCCCCTGGCGAGGGCAGTGCAATTCCACCTTGGACAAAGACATTTGAGAATCACAGCAACAGGCCCCTCCCCCAGAAGATTAGCAAGAACATCCGACCAAGATGAAGTTCACTGATCAATGAGAACTGTGAAACTCCAGAGCTAGGGGAAAGCAACACATGGAATTCAATGCTTTTTTCCCATGATCCTTTAGTCTTTCAAAGTTAAATTTTTTTAATTTTATTTTTTCCTTATTCTATTTTAAAATTTTTCCTCTTTCCTATTTTAACCTTTTTAAATTATTTTATCTTATCAATACCTTTTTTAAAAGTCTTTTAATTTTCAGTGTTATAGTCATATTCCATCCATTGTATTTAACCTTATTTTTTGTACACATATAGGTTTTTCTTTCTTTAAAATTTTGGGATATAGTTTCTTCTAACAGATCAAAATATACCCTAAATCTAGTGCATGGCTTTGTTCTAGTCTCCAGCCTGATCACATTCTTTCCTTTTTTTTTATTTTTTCAACCAACTTCTTAACATTTTATTTTTTAGAATCTTTTTAATTTTCATTTTTACACATATTCCATCCCTTCATTGCATTTACCCAGATATATATGTATATGTATATATATATATATATATATATATATATATATACATATATATATATATTTTTCCTTCTTAAAAATTTTAGGAGGCATTTTCTTCTAACAGAACAAAATACATCCCAAATCAAATGTGTGCCTCTGTTCTATTTACCATTGTATATATATAGAGAGAGTTTTTTTTTTTCATCCTTTTTTTCCCCTCCTATCTTCTCCCCCATTTGGGGTCTCTTCTGATTTGGTTAGTGTTTATTTTTCTGGGGTCATTGCTACACTTTTAGTATTTTGTTCTCTCATTCATCTATTCTTATCTGGATAAAATTACAAAACAGAAAAACTCACCTCAAGAAAAAGAACAAGAGGCAGTACTGATGGCTAGGGACTTAATCAATATGGACATTAGTAAGATGTCAGAACTAGAATTCAGAATGACGATTATCAAAGTGCTAGCTGGGCTTCAAAAAAGCATGGAAGATACTAGAGAATCCCTTTCTGGAGAAATAAAAGAACGAAAATCTAACCAAGTTGAAATTTAAAAAGTTATTAATGAGGTGCAATCAAAAACGGAGGCTAGAATAAATGAGGCAGAAGAAGGAATTAGTGGTATAGAAGAGCAAATGATGGAGAATAAAGAAACTGAGAAAAAGAGAGATAAACAACTACTGGACCATTAGGGGAGAATTCAAGAAATAAAGTGATACTATAAAATGAAACAATATTAGAATACTTGGAATTCCAGAAGAAGAAAGAGAGAAGGGGGCAGAAGGTATATTGAAACAAATTATAGCAGAGAATTTCCCTAATTTGGCAAAGGGAACAAACATCGAAATCCAGGAGGCAAGGAGAAACTCCCTCAAAATCAATATAAACAGGTCCACACCCCGTCATCTAATAGTAAAACTTACAAGTCTCAGTGACAAAGACATAATCCTGAAAGCAGCTCAGGATAAGAGGTCTGTAACATACATCGGTAGAAATAAAAAATTGGCAGCAGACCTATCCACAGAGACCTGGCAAACCAGAAATGGCTGGCATGATATATTCAGAGCACTAAATGAGACAAATATGCAGCCAAGAATACTATATCCAGCTAGGGTGTCATTGAAAATAGGAGAGAAAAAAAGCTTCCAGGACAAATAAAAACTAAAAGAATTTGCAAACACCATACCAGCCCTACAGGAAATATTGAAAGGGGTCCTCTGAGTAAAGAGAGAGCGTGAAAGTAACATAGACTATAAAGGAACAGAGACAATATACAGTAACAGTCACCTTATAGGCAATACAATGGCACTAAATTCATATCTTCCAATAGTTGCCCTGAATATAAATGGGCTAAATGCCCCAATCAAAAGACACAGGGTATCAGAATGGATAAAAAAACAAGACCCATAGATGTGCTGTCTGCGAGAAACTCATTTTAGACCCCAAGAAACCTCCATATTTAAAGTGAGGGCGTGGAAAACAATTTACCAGGCTAATGGACATCAAAAGAAAGCTGGGGTGGCAATCCTTATATCAGATAAATTGGATTTTAACCCAAAGACTATAATAAGAGATGAGGAAGCACACTATATCACACTTAAAGTGTCTGTCCAACAAGAAGATCTAACAATTTTAAATACCTATGCCCCTAACATGGGAGCAGCCAATTAAGTAAACCAATTAATAACAAAATCAAAGAAACACAATGACAATAATACAATAATAGGGGACTTTAATACCTTCCTCACTGAAATGGACAGATCATCTAAGCAAAAGAAAAACAAGGAAATAAAGGCTTTAAATGACATACTGGACCAGATGGATATCACAGATATATTCAGAACATTCCATCCCAAAGCAACAGAATATGCATTCTTCTCTAGTGCACATGGAACATTCCCCAGAATAGATCACATCCTGGGTCGCAAATCAGGTCTCAACTGGTACCAAAATATTAGGAACATTCCCTGCATATTTTCAGACCACAGTGCTTTGAAACTAGAAGCCAACCACAAAAGGAAAGTTGGAAAGAACTCAAATACATGGAGGCTAAAGAACATCTTATTAAAGAATGAATGGGTCAACCAGGAAACTAAAGAAGAATTGAAAAAATTCATGAAAACAGATGATAATGAAAACACAATTGTTCAAAATCTGTTGGACACAGCAAAGGTGGTCCTGAGAGGAAAATAAATAGTGACACAAGCCTTTCTCAAGAAACAAGAATGGTCTCAAGTACACAACTTAACCCTACACCTTAAGGAGCTGGATAAAGAACAGCAAAGAAAGCCTAAGCCCAGCAGGAGAAGAGAAATAATAAAGATCAGAGCAGAAATCAATGAAATAGAAACCAAAAGAACATTAGAAAAAAATCAACAAAACCAGGAACTGGTTCTTTGAAAGAATTAAGGAGATTGATCACCCCCTGGCCAGACATATCAAAAAGAAAAGACCCTAAAGAGGAGTGATCACAACCAACACCAAAGAAATACAAACAATTATAAAAACATATTATGAGCAACTATACAACAGCAAATTTGACAATCTGGAAGAAATGGATGCATTCCTGGAGACATATAAATTACCAAAACTGAACCAGGAAGAACTAGAAAACCTGAACAGACCCATAACCAGTAAGGAGATTGAAGCGGTCATCAAAAAATCTCCCCAAAACAGAGCCCAGGACCAGATGGCTTCCCAGGGGAATTCTACCAAATATTTAAATAAGAATTAATACCTATTCTCCTGAAACTGTTCCAAAAAAATAGAAATGGAAGGAAAACTTCCAAACTCATTTTATGAGACCAGCATTACCTTGGTTCCAAAACCAGACAAAGACACCAACAAAAAGGAGAAATACAGACTGATATCATTGATGAACACAGATGCAAAAACTCTCACCAAAATACTAGCCAATAGGACCCAACAGTACATGACAGGATTATTCACAACAACCAAGTGGGATTTTTTTCCTGGGCTGCAAGGTTGGTTCAGCATCCACAAATCAATCAACGTGATACAATACATTAATAAAAGAAAGAAAAAGAACCATATGATCCTCTCAGTAGATGCTGAAAAACCATTTGTCCAAAAAAAAAAGCATTTGACAAAGTTCAGCATCCTTTCTTGATCAAAACTCTTCACAGTGTAGGGATAGACAGTACATACCTCAATATCATAAAAGCCATCTATGAAAAACCCACAGTGAATATCATTCTCAATGTGGAAAAAACTGAGAGCCTTTCCCCTAAGGTCAGGAACACTGCAGAGCTGTCCACTATCACCACTAGAAATCCTAGCCTCAACAATCAGGCAACAGAAAGAAAGAAATAAAAAGCATCTGAATCAACAAAGAAATCAAACTCTCACTCTATGCAGATGATATGATACTTTACATGAAAAGCCCAAAAGACCCCACTCCAAAACTTCTAGAACTCATACAGGAATTCAGTAAAGTATCACAGAAATCAGTTGCATTTCTATACACCAACAGCAAGACAGAAGAAAGAGAAGTTAAGGAATCAATCCCATTTATAATTGCACCCCAAACCATAAGATACCTAAGAATAAACCTAACCAAAGAGGCAAAGAAACTGTACTCAGGAAACTATAAAGTACTCATGAAAGAAATTGAGGAAGACACAAAGAAATGGAAAAACATTCCATGCTCATGGGTTGGAAGAACAAATATTGTGAAAATGTCTATGCTACGTAAAGCAACCTAAACATTTATCGAAATCCCTATCAAAATACCATCAAAAATTTCTTTTTCAAAGAAATGGAACAAATAAACCTAAAATGTATATGGAACCAGAAAGACCCCAAATAGCCAGAGGAATGTTAAAAAAGAAAACCAATATTGACGGCATCACAATTCCAGACTTCAAACTCTATTACAAAGCTGTCATCATCAAGACAGTATGGTACTGGAACAAAAGCAGACACATAGATCAATGGAACAAAACAGAGAGCCCAGAAATGGACCCTCAACTCTATGGTCAATGAATCTTTGACAAAGCAGGAAAGAATGTCCAATGGAAAAAAGACAGTCTCTTCAACAAATGGTATTGGGAAAATTGGACAGCCACATGCAGAAGAATGAAACTAGACCATTTCCTTACACCACACACAAAAATGGACTCAAAATGGATGAAGACCTCAATGTGAGACAAGAATCCATCAAATCCTTGAGGAGAATACAGGCAGCAACCTCTTCAACCTCAGCCACAGAAACTTCTTCCTAGAAACATCGCCAAAAGGCAAGGGAAGCAAGGGCAAAAATGAAGCACTGGGACTTCACCAAGATCAAAAGTTTTCACACAGCAAAGGAAATAGTCAACAAAACCAAAACCAAAAGACAACCGGGAGAATGTGTTTGCAAAAGATATATCAGATAAAGGGCTAATATCTAAAATCTATAAAGAATTTATCAAACTCAAGATCCAAAGAACAAATAATCCAATCAAGAAATGGGCAAAAGACATGAACAGACACTTCTGCAAAGAAGACATCCAATGGCCAACAGACACATTAAAAAAGTGTTTAACATCATCATCATCAGGGAAATACAAATACAAATCAAAACCACAATGAGATACCACCTCACACCAGTCAGAATGGCTAAAATTAACAAGTCAGGAAATGACAGATGTTGGTGAGAATGTGGAGGAAGGGGAGCCCTCCTATACTGTTGGTGGTAATGCAAGCTGGTGCAGCCACTCTGGGAAACAGTATGGAGGTGCCTTAAAAAGTTGAAAATAGAGTGCTCACTTAGGCAGCACATATACTAAAAAAAAAAAAAAAAAAAAAAAAAAAGTTGAAAATAGAGCTACCCTATGACCCAACAATTGCACTACTGGGTATTTACCCTAGAGATACAAATGTAGTGATCCGAAGGGGCATGTGCACCCCAAAGTTTATCGTAGCAATGTCCACAATAGCCAAACTATGGAAAGAACCTTGATGTCCACCAACAGATGAATGGATAAAGAAGATGTGGTATATATACACAATGGAATGCTATGTAGCCATCAAAAAAAGAATTCTTGCCATTTGCAACGATGTGGATAGAACTAGATAGAGGGTATTATGCTAAATGAAATAAGTCACTCAGAGAAAGACAGTTATCATATGATCTCTCTGATATTAGTAATTTGAGAGGCAGGGCGGGGCGTTGTGGCAGGAAGGGAGGGAAAAAAAATGAAAGGAGCTGGAACCAAGGAGGGAGACAAACCATAAGAGATTCTTAATCTCAGGAAACAAACTGAGAGTTGCTGGGGGTGGGGTGGTTAGGGTGGCTGGCTTATGGACATTGGGGAGGGTGTGTGATATGATGAGTGCTGTGAAATATGTAAGACTGATGATTCACAGACCTGTAGCCTGGGGACAAATAATACATTATATGTTAATTTTTGAAAAAAAAGTCATCGTATTCATGAATTTACTGGGACAGGCAGACTTTGAGGGAGATCCCATTCTCACTCTGGAAAGATAAATCACTCCCTTGGTAAATGTGAATCTGATTTCAACAACCTCAGGAGACACAACTATGGAAAGGAAACAGAGGAACTTCATGTGGCTGGCAAGCTGAGGGTATTGGGGGGGAAGGGCTCCCCTCTTGCTGCCATACACTTACTTCTCACATGCACCAGTGTGTCCAACTTCTCTGCAGAAGCAAGAGGAAGAGAGCAAAGTAGGCAGAGAGTGGCAAAAGGTATGCATTGATTGTGGCTTGAATCTTTCCCCTAGGAAAAGAGATTCTAGAATTTTTTAAAAATCAAAACTCGTGCAAAAAAAACCTAGAACTAATACTTCTATCAAGTGGAACCCACTTTTCTCAGTAGCCTCATCAAGCAAACACCAAACCTGGAAGTTTATCATGAGACTCAATAAGGTTAAAAATGGTGATTTTTCAAATTGTTTTCTTCCTATGTCTGACTTCACCAGATCTAACCTACCATTGTTCCTAGGGAAAAGGAGTCTTCTTTATTCTCTGTGGGAGGAAGGAGTTGTGCAAAATTCCTCCTGTTGGTGTAGAAACATTGTACTGGGTACATGCAGTAGGCTTCTGGGTGGTAGAGGCAGGGGAGAATCAGAATCACAGAAGTGAAGGGCAAGATGCCTTGATGAGATCTTGGCAGGTGGGGATGAAAATTACAGCCCAGGGAGCAGGTCAGGGCAACCATCTTGGAGAGGGCTCTTTGTATAGACACTCTTAGCACATATATTGGGATTTGAGGGACATTGCTAGGCTTCCAGGTGCCTCCAGGAATCTTTTGAACTTGTCTTCTGAGAATCAGGCCAGGTACATTTTGCTGCAAAGGAAGATCTGAGAAAAGGTCACCTTGCTAAGTACATGAAGGGCTGTAGGTCCTAGTGGGGACCCCATACCTGGTATGAGCGTGTAAGAAAACAAGGAGTCAGTCTACTGACCAACTTGCACTGTTCTTTATTTAATTTTAATTTTTCAAGGGTGCACAAAGAGTCTTAACCCAAAGATATGTTAACCACCCATTCCAAAGTCTCCCAGTACCTAGTAAGCCAAATGTCATTCCCCAGGGCACCATATAGCTTTGCTGCCTCATCTCTGGGCAGATGAAAAAAAAAAAGGATAGACTTAGGGCAGCTCTTCACAGCATTTCCCAGCAGCAGGGAACTCACCATGAGGCCCCAGCAATGCTTCTCAGTGTATGGCCTGCAGCCCACCTACCTCGGAGCCCCTGACCCATTTTGTCTGGGAGTGACATCCAAGAGTCTGCATTTTAAGAGGGTTTTTTCAGTAATTCTGAGACAAAATTAAAGCTGGGGGCCACTATTTTAAAGTTCCCCAATCCACGTGTAGCCTCTCCCACCTCTTGGCTGTTTCTCATAAACTAGTTACCTAATCAATGGTTTATCCCTACTGTGATTCTTAGACATATCATATCTTTCATCAGCATAAAGTTTGTTCTGCCTGGATAGAGTAGAAGAGAGAGTACATTATTTCAGTTGCAGGTCTACGGTCTGTAACTGAGAATTCTCTAATATATCTTTAAATATTAACAGACAAGATGAAAACTGATTGATGCATAATTCATTAGTAGACCAAACGTGCCTTTCATAATTCAACAAATTGACATAAACTATTAAAAATTTGTAAAAGAGACAGTGTTAACTCACACAGATTGAGCCCGGCTGGGAATAAATACAGCACCAAAGGAAAACGACGTGATGTCACTTCTGCCAAACTAGTCAGAAAAAAACAATTTACCTGGGGAGTGGAAAATACGCTTTTTAGAAATTAAAGAATTAAAAACAGTTTTAAAGGAGGAAAAAGAATGCAGAGGTCAAAACAAACAAGATCAGATTGGTGTTTCTCATTCACAATTAAAATAAATAATTAAATGTCAACAACAGTCTGAACTATTACCCAAAATTTAAAAAAAAGAACACAATTTCAGTTTTATTAAGGTAAGAATATATTTATATGTAGTAATTCTTCATTTTTTTCACTTTGACTTCAAAATGTTATCTTTGTTACCTTTAATCAACCCATGAGGTGAATTCCTCTGAGAGAAGACAAATAGGTGGGCTTAGTAAGTATAAGAAATAACTATAAGTATTACTAAATAAAGCCATCATGTAAAAGTAAAAATAACATGGGGCACCTAGGTGGCTAAGTGAGTTAAGCATCTGCCTTCGGCTCAGGTCATGGTCTCAGGGTCCTGGGATTGAGCCCTGTGTCTTGCTCCCTGTTCAGCAGGGAGCCTGCTTCTCCCTCTCCCTTTCTCCTCATTTGTGCTCTCTCTCTCTCTCTCAAATAAATAAATGAATAAAATAATAAAAACAACACTACTGATAAAGCTTAAGTCCTCTTTGACCATGTCCCAAATTAATGTAGTCCCTTCCTCCTCTCTCTAAAGGTAATCACTGATATCGGTTTGCAAAATATTCTTCTAGATCTTGTTCTTTGTCTACTTGCACGTAGATGTACCTGGGAAAAGCATTCAGAACTGCTTGGAACTTTGTTTACATATATGGTATCATACTGTATACATTTTTCTATCATTTGATTTTTTTCACGAACTTTCATGGACTATGCCTTTGAGGCGGTGTGCCAAATATTGTTTCAAATACTGACACAAATTATCCGACTTAATCCTTGGCATCCTTTCCCAGTAGGTATTCTTGTTATTTCACAGAGAGGGAAATGGAAGCACAGAGAAGAAAAAAAAATCCTTCTATAGTCACACAGCTTGTGGTCAATGTAGAGTTAAAAATTATAGCCCTGGGACACGTGCATGATTCAGTGGGTTAAGCATCGGCCTTTGGCTCAAGGCATGATCCCAGGATCCTGGAATTGAGCCTCAGCTGGGCTCTCTGCTCAGCGGGGAGTCTGCTTCTCCCTCTGCCTCTGCCCTCCCTCCACCGCCACTCATGCTTTTTCTCTCTCTAATAAATAAACAAAATCTTTTTAAAAATGTATAGCTCCAAATATATTAGATTATCCTTGACCAAAATTAAGTTGAGACAAGAAGCCATCAGCTTCTATATCAGGAGACTTCAGAGGAAAGTGCTTTCTGAAGGAAATGCAGCAATTTAACAATTAGCCTTTGTTCTGATAGGTAAGACAGAAAGAAGGTAAATATTTAAATACCAGTTATCATAAAGGTTAAATAAACCTGAAATTACCTTGCATCTTGACAGCACACATTTTAAATTTTTATTCTGTTTGTTATAAAGGCAAAGAACTTTAATAAAACCAAGGATTTTGACTTACAACCTTGAGATCATGAAGGCTTGTTTTAAAAAAAAAAAAAAAAAAGACATTTGTCAGAGTGCGTGTTGTACAAATGGTCTCCCCTGGCCTCCTGATAATTTGCTCATGCACTCTGACTTCATGGATCTGGTTCCAACAAACTCAACAAGTGCAGATCCACCTTAAACCAGGAGCATAGCCAAAGTCATTCTCCCCTTTACAAAGTGATTTTTACCAGTAAATAAAATGATTCTCATATATTAAACTTAAATCATAATGCAGATTCTCCATTTTCTTCCCAGCTGAAGCACTGTTTTCAAACACCATCTGATGCCAGAGCTAATCTACCTCACTCTTTTTCCCTGCTGTATAATGTTCCCTAGAATGAATAGTTAGAGCCATTCACCCACTGATAGCTCTTTATATGGGTCTTAATAGTTTGCAGTTTCTCACAGTGCTGCAAGAACAACATGCCCATTCTTCTAGAGGCCTCCCTGTGTTGCTACACACTTATTTCTCTAGAGCAGTGGCTCCCCGAGTATGCTCCCTGGTCCAGTGTAATTACCATCACCTAGAACTCACTATTCAGTCAGGTCTGACCCCTGACTTTCTGAATCATAAATTTAATCAGGAGCCTGACAATCTGTGTTTTAACAAGCCCTCCAGGGGAGGTTGAGGTACACTTAAACTAGAAAAACCTCTCACTGGAGATCAGAGTGGTACAAGTGCCAGAACATGGGAAACCCTTGCTTTGGACACCAGAATGAAACCTCCCAAAGGATCAGGTGGGAAGGTGAAATGTCGGAAAGGTTAGGATTTGAGTCTGGCTCTTTTAGGAAAGTCTTCCAGAGTTAGGACTCCATTAAGCTTGTCAAGAAATATCAAGGGGTACCTGGGTGGCTCAGTCGTTAAGCGTGTGCCTTCAGCTCAGGTCATGATCTTACAGTCCTAGGATCAAGCCCCACATTGGGCTTCTTGCTCAGCAGGAAGCCTGCTTCTCCCTCTCCCTCTCTCCCTGCTTGTGTTCCCTCTCTCGCTGTGTCTTCTATCAAATAAATAAATAAAATCTTAAAAAAAAGAAAGAAGAAAGAAAAATTAGGACTAGTTTCAGAACTCAGCCATGTTATCTCACCAAACACAGAATTTGGAAATATAAATTTGACCATAAAATTTATATTCAAAGATTACTTACTATAATGTGAAAGAGGGTTTTGAGAGAGCAGAGTCTGAGAAGGTCATCAGGCACAGGAAAGCACAAAGCCTACAGATGTTAAGTTCTCTTCAAGCTCACTGGGCTGATGAGTTGGCAGAGTGATGATGGGGACCTTGGACCCTGGGTTTAGATCAGTGTACCAGACATCACACCACACAGTATTATGCTGTAATCAAATATAGCCCTTAAGAAAGTTTTTACTACAAACTTACAAATTTTAATGCATAGAGTGTCCTGAAAATAGTTTTGAAAGGAATAAGAACTGGATATTTATTTATTCTAGAAGAATGTTGCCAAAACCAAATAATTCCAGTGTAAAGAAAATGTTACCTGAACATATCCAGAAGGAGATCATCATGAAATACCTCAATGACACTCTCGCTGCCTTATAATTTTGATATTTTTATCAAAATTAAATTATTTTTACATGTAATATAGCATGAAAGGAAATTTTTTTCAAGGGACCTATCCCTAATACACTTATCTTCATATTTCTGTGCATTCTGTCCATTCTCTATACATTTGTATTTGTTTTTGCCCAGTTGTGACATAAGGCACACAAGTGTTCCGCATTTTTTTTCAAAGATTTCATTTATTTATTTGACAGAGAGAGAGAGATCACAAGTAAGCAGAGAGGCAGGCTTCCTGCTAAGCAGAGAGCCTGGTACAGGGCTCCATCCCAGGACCCTGGGATCATGGTCTGAGCTGAAGACAGAGGCTTAACCCACTGAGCCACCCAGGCACCCCTGCACTTTTTTATCTTAAAATATTTTGTAAGCATTCTTCCATATTTCTATGTCACTATACGATGTTCATAGTTGACTTATAGCTCTTCAATAACCCATGGGATCTGCCATAATTTACTTGGCCATGTTATTAGACCTCTAAATGATCTAAGATTTGTTTTATACTGGAGAGCCTGGGTGGCTCAGTGGGTTAAAGCCTCTGCCTTCGGCTCAGGTCATGATACCAGGGTCCTAGGATAGAGCCCCACATTGGGCTCTCTGCTCAGCAGGGAGGGAACTTCCTCTCTCTCTCTCTCTCTGCCTCTCTGCCTACTTGTGATCTCTGTCTGTCAAATAAATAAATAAAAATCTTTATCCAAAAAAAAAAAGATTTGTCTTATACTGGCAACAATGCTACAATGAACCTTTTATATATTTTTTCTTTCCTCCTTTGAATTATTTCCTTTGGTTAAATTCCAACAAGCAGACTATAGGGACACTGAGCTAACATCTATTTACCGCCCTTGATCCGAAATACCAAACTCGTTCCTCAGTGTTCCAGCAGAATTTTCTCTGGAACTCCAACAAAAGTTTCACACTAAGTACTCATTCCAGGTGGAAAGAAAACAAGGCCAAAATTAAATCAGTTCTAAAATAAACTAGGCTTCAAGTAAAGAAAATTAACCCAAAACACTAACCTGAATTCACACTCTCAATTATTTACTTTTATTGAGCTCAATACCAAGAATCCTTCTCAGTAATTTGAAAAAGTTTAAATGCAAAATGAATTTCAAGAGCTTTAAATTAGCAGAGCATTTAATTAACTGGCCCTGGACAATCTTCTTTCTCAACTTCTCCACCTGCCAAATGGTAGTAAACATATTTGCTAAACTTGAGGAGACAATGTACATAAAAATAAGATAAAACTGGTGAATAAATATTCCTACTTTTGAAAAATGTGGCCTGATCTCTTTTAAGAATCATTTAAATCTAAAGGGGAGCCATGGAGTCACTGTCAGCGACAAGATGATGCCCAGGGTCCAGAGTCTAGCTCTCTGTCCTGTCAGCTCAGAAAGTCCATGTGACTGTCAAGGCCTAGAGCTCCAGGGGCCTTGGGAGCGTGGTTGACCCCAGCACAGAGATGTAAGTTAACATTTATCCACAATATGAAATAGTTCATAAACCAAGTATTTATAACGAGAAATATATCTGCCAAAATTCTGGAGTGATTGGCCAGGCTTTCTCCCCCTATACATAAAATCTGCAAAGAAGCCCAGATTATAATTAGGAAGAAGTCTGCTTGGTAAGCGTGGAAGTAAGCCTGGCGAGTTGGCTCCTGACTCAGATGCTGGATGGCTTCAGGCTCTGCTGCACCCACCTCCACTGAGACAGGACAGGCTGTGTCCTTGAACTCACAAAACCTCTAGACAGGTCTTGAATGACACGGCCAACCATGGCCTCTGAGAATTTCCCTTTTCCTTGCTTCCATGGCCAACTATCCCTTCTTCTGAAGGACATTTTTCCCTTCACCTATGTTAACAGCTTAAATCAAGTTCCAGTCAGATTTGGTTGCTCTGGGAACAATTCCATCTCGTTAGAGATGACTTTGCCTCCCTCTGTTCTTATCCCTTATGCTTTGATTGGATGGTTCATGCTCAGGCTAATGGGTTGCCAAATGAATGGGTTACCTGAATTATTACAACAATACAAAAATTAACAACTCACAGCTTGTTGTCAAGCCAAGACTTGCCAAACTAGGGACTTGCTGAGTTAAGAGATAAGACATTTGACTCAACATCACTCATCATCAAAGGAAATGCAAGATCAAAACCACAGTAAGATACCACCTCACACCTGTCAGAATAGTTATTATCAAACAGACAAAAAATAATAAATACGAGTGAAGATGTGGAGAAAAGGGAACCTTCATGAACTGTGGGTCGGAATGCAAACTTGTGCAGCCACTGTGGCAAACAGTACGGAGGCTCTTAATAAAATTAAAAATAGAACTACTATATGATCCAGCAGTTCTACTTGTGGGTTTATCCAAAGAAAATTAAAAACAACAACTTGAAAAGGTATATGGACGCCCCATGTTCATTGCAGCATTGTTTATAATAGCCAGGATATGGAAGCAACCTAAGTGTCCATCAGCAGATGAATAAATAAAGAAAATGTGTTATATATATATATATATATATATATATATATA